>NC_056731.1:670370608-670495608 GCF_019279795.1 Protopterus annectens
GGTATGACTGCATAGAGTACAGTTATTGCATTTGAGATGCATAGACATGGAATTTTTGTATGCAAGCCAACACCACTGCTGTAGTCTCCACCTCAGCATGTAAACACAAGAAAAATGGACCTTACATCTATAATGTCAGGTGCATCAGAAATGAACATGTTTTTGCAAAAATATGTCAGTGGCACCAGTAGGAAAGGGGATTTCATCTACGAACATGTACTAGATAAGCAACTGTTCTATAGTCATGTAAGTGACAAATGGTAATCTAATAATACACAAGATATATAAGTGGTAAATGACAGTACAGATCAGATGACATGTCACAGTTTCAAATTTTCCATTGCTGATTTGCAAACATCTTTGACATTTTAATACTGGGCTGTATCACAGTATTGCCTTTACTCTGTATTCCAATAGCACATCAGCTTAAGTACATTTTCACAAAAGTAATGGGACCACTGCAGATTAAACTGAAATCTTCAGCTTTTGCAATAATAAGTTAAACAGCATTCACTGTCACTTAGCTTTGCTGCACCATGCCAAACTTTGCATAAATGCCAAAGATGTGAAGCAGTGCCTTTTCCATCGGCCATTTCTGGCCATGTGTGTTGTGTGTAAATCTAATTTTTGATCAGATTACATGTGTCAAAAAGGGGCAGATAGGACAGTGGTGAAAATGGGGTTAGCAAACAGATCACTGGTGTTAGGGAAAACAATACAGGAATTTGCAGATGGTTTGTGGGAGAGCACCATAGCTACACACTTCTTCAGAGCACAAGTGTACAACTGTACACACAATTTCATGACTTTATAGAGCCACCACACCAGTGATGGGTGAAAACAACAGAATAATGCTGAATGGCCAAATGGGCCAACTCAAGTGTGTCAACATGACACATAGGCAAATGGAAGAGCTATGCATGGAGTTTAATTTTTGTTTCGTGGGACAGGTGACAATTTTTCATTAATTTTTGGGAGAGAGGAATGTTGGGAAAGTTGCTTAGGAATGAGAGGGTCAATTAGGTAAGGAAGGTTAGGAAGCATGCACAGACATACTGGACATGAAAGCAGACAGGGATGATGATGGAGACAAAAGGTTGAGGGGCACCATGACTGGGGATAGGTAGGGGGACATCGGGGGCACATCCAGATTGAGAACAGTGAGAATCTATTCCTCACCCTCAGAAATGTCATCACTGTCTCCTGCAGGAGCTATCTGTGCCAGCATTAGATGTGGCATAGTGTTTGCCATCTGATGCAGGACCTTTTCAACCCTGCTGTGCACCAAACCTGCTCTCCATTATATCCTCCACCAGCACTGACAGATCTTGGTGGGTAACAAAATTGCCATGTCCACTACTATTGCTCCTAGAGGGTACCACTGCACCAGCAATCAGGATAGTGCTACCTCTTGCAGGTAGGGTAAGTATGCCAAGTGTTGTGGAGGTAACACTAATAGGTTATGAACCTGAAGAGCTGGGTATCTGTGCTGCCATCTGTGGCCTCTGTGGACCAAGCCACAGTGGTCAGTCAACCTCTCTATGTTGTGGTCATTTATTTTTCAGCAGTAAGGAATGCAAACAGCAGATTGTTAATAAATTATATCCCTCCAAAAACAGTTACAGAAGTAGAGAGAGAAAGTGTGTGCGAAGAAAACAAAGAGATAATTAGATACTTGATATTTCACAGTACTATATTTTTAAATAAACTTTGCTTGGAAACACATAAACAATTATGATAAATTGCTATTGTACACCTTTACCAAATCAAAATGGAAAGATATTTATGTGTCATGAAATAAACAAATCTCACTGCTAAGATATAACAAAGAGCAGCTTATTCCCCTAAGATGTTTTGGAAATATGTATTACAATGTAATAATTGCAGTTGTAATTTCATTCTTCCTGATATATTTCTGCTAATATTTTATAAATACTTATCCAGTAATAAAAAGTAATTGTTGATTCTAGGAATTGAACCCCCACACAGTTAAGCTGCTGTTCTCATTGCCTAATGCAAGCAGCAAGAGTTATTGGGGAAGGCATACATGCTTAACATGAAGGATGAGATATGTTTGCTCAAGATGTTAGCACTTTTGGGAATCAAAAGAAATTTCTGGCTTGAATTTGGACCCGAGTCATACTTACTCCATGCCTCACTTAAGTGAGTTAATCTTTCCTGGTGCACCTCAGAGTTTGCAGATATTTTCTCTGCAGCTGTTCTGTACAAAATGCAAAGAAATATGTAGGAAAGGATCTACTACAGCTTATCAAAGTTTCAAAACTTCCAAGACCATATGGTCTAGAACATATAATCGAAGTTTTGAAATTTCAAAATAAAAATAAAAAGCACAAAAATAAACAAAACATGTTATACTTACCTTTTTGCAGGGGGGGCAAGTCCCCCTGTACCCCCCAGACCCCTTGCTACTTAAATATACCAACTCTGAGATTGCACTACAGTGAGGAAAACAGCAAATCCAGAGTTCTGTACGGTGATCTCAATGCAAAGTTTTCGAAGTTTTAAAACTTTGATAAACTGTAGATCTGTATGAAAGCATAATGAGTACCTAAGTAGGCTGGCTAGATAATTAATACCATATCATAAACAGGTTATGGGTCTGTATATTTACCCAACTGGGAAGGGGTGTTCACAGTCCTAAATTCAGCCTCCCATCAGCTTAGGAATTCCTGGCTGTGCTCCTTAAGGTCATTGTATTGGTGATGGCATTGTTCTCCAGTGTGTGCAATGCCTGTTGCATTGGAAACACCCTTGCTAAGCTCTTCTGATCCCCAGATTAGGTATACTCATCTTTAGGAGCCAATGTCTGTATTGCTTCATAAGGAATAACAAAGATGTCCTGGACTAATCAATAACTCACCTTTGTGTTCTAAATTTAGCACCATTCACTCCCTCACTAGCCATGTCTGCAAAAGTCAAGCAAATAAAGTCTGTCTGAATTTGCATCCTTTTCAAATCTCATGGATAACTGGTTGTGCACAAAGAAGTACAGCCTTGCTAACTACAGTTGCAAAATTGAAAGCAGATGGATTCCTTAGCAGACACTTTGATACTACTTACATCACATAGTAGGAAAAGTGATGCTCAATCTACTGACACACCTTCAACAATAGAGTGCTTAATGGCATGGCATTTAATCCTTTTAGTTTGTAAGGGAAAAAAGGATGAATTATGACATATTGTAATATTTGGGCTTACACAATGTTACAATTGTGTTGTTCCAGCTGGGAATCGAACCCCTGGGATAAAGTATGCAAAAACTGAATGTTAGCTTATTAATTAACATTACCACAGCAGACCTATCTTTCAAGCATGGAAATTAGAATTATAGTAATTTGTGAATGAATGTAGATGCACTTCATAAAGGCCTGTAAGTGTGTGGTTTTAATTAGTCTTGGGAATGCATTCCCATCTAAAAGTCATTATTTCTGTTTATAAATATATTTCAGATGGATGCAGTTGAATGAGCTGAGTAATACAGGTTTGGGTATGTTACATAAATATTTCAATAGACATAACTACCCTAAAACATTTTTGGGGTATGTGATGACTCATATGATTAAAACTAAATATAATGCCCATCATACATATGCAAGTGAATTTATGTTAAGTATCAGCATTGTCAAGTTTAGGAAACTGGCTTGAGTTTACATGTCAAACATTAATAATACATGTTAAATTGCAAAGTTTACTTTTGCAAGTATTGCTGATATATTGCTTGCAAGAAGCATGTTTAACGAAACTAAGTTTTTCACTTGTTTCCTTAGGTAAGGAACCACGTTTGTATGCTCCCAAATGGAGAGCAAATGCAAATGAAAATGAAAAAAAAGACATATTATGAATAATTACAGGTGATCTCTAAACAAGATACAAACAATGCTTCATGTGCTTTATTTCTCTCAATTCACTTTAGTTATACCTTGTGCTATAGAACTGAACATCTGTCAGGTGCATTCTGTACAGTAAGTACTATCCATGTTGTGGAGAGCCACACAATGACACCAGGCATATTTGTTCTACATAAGGCAACCTAAACTAAATGTTTTACTTTTTTCTTTTGGCATTGAACAATTTTTGTGTGCTGTTGAGCACAGAAAAAATGGAAAAGGCATTACAAAAATATATTATAGAGAAAAAGGTGACAATAAATTAAATGCAGTCAATGGATATATGTAGAAATGACAGGAGCAAGAAATGCATTCAAGTGACACATGCATCCTTGTCACTGCTCCTTGTCACTGCTCTTTGCAATATCAGGTGTATTTTATGAACACATTATCAGTGACAAAAACTGCTTTTCAAACAGCACAATGGTATTACAAAATGTCATTATATATGTACTCAGACTACCTTCTGTAAAATTATCAGTTAAGGGGATTTGAACCATGCATCACCTATCCTTTTCTTTAAACCGATTGCAATTACACTTTATGCCACAGAGAAATTTACTTGACAGGTATTTTATCTTCACTGAGTATTGTCCAGAGTGCTGATGTCTGTGCAATGCCAGCAGGCTGATTTTCACTACATAAGACAGCCTACAGTACATTTTTCACTTTTTTCCTTAAGCCATGAAAGTTAATTTTGCACTGCCAAGAGGCAAACAAATGCAGGAGGCAATATTAATCAGAGGCATTCAAACAACTTTTTGGGAATAACAACTTGAAGACACATGAAATGAATTACAGTGTGTATCTAGCAATGAGCAGAATGACTACTGCATTATACTGATCCATTCAGTCTTCTCACATCTCCTTGCTACATCAGCACTATCATGTATGTCTCGCAATATCAGGACTTTAGCTATTGCTATGGGAATGGAGAAGGACACAAGGAACAGCAGAAATGCTTTCATTGTTCACACAGCACATGCAATTAATATTTACATTATTTCAAATTACTTATCTGTCTGTTTTAGTCAATAGTGGCTTTAATTGAGTTTCTCACATTAACACATTTACATACTATAATGACTGTCAAGATTTAGCATGGCCTCCCTCAGTACAATGATGTGTGAACAGGTTTTGAACCCTGCATCACCTGTATTTTTTTCTCTTAGCTGAATACCTTTATACATTATGCCATAGAGATAAGAGTGTGGCAACTCGAATGTCTTCACTCGGTACTGTCCAGACTGATATGAAAAGCACAACAATGTTAGTCTTCATTGCAAAATTGATGGCAGTCCAAACAAAATGTCTCAGTTTTTACCTTGGGCAGTGAAATATTATTCAATGCCTAACAGTATGCAAATGATAAAAGGAAAATAAATTACTGATCAAATACTTTAAATATACATTTCAGATGTTTAAGCAACATTTTTTATCTTGCAACAGGAACCTATATGGATTTGAACACTCAAAAAAGGGTAGTGAGAACAATATTTTAAGAGCAATTGTCATAGTTGCCACAGACTGGAATGACATGTATTAGCAAGGAGAAAAGGGGTTTAAAAATACTGAATATGCTACACTGTATCAAGTAACATTAAAAATGCAGCAGAAACAAGTCAATGAAGTTGTCCTTTTTCATTTGACAGTAAATGCCTGGATGATTATTATATTGGCAACAGTGAGAATGCCTTTATACTCACACAATATTAAACAAGGTCCAGATCACTCAGTAGAATGTTTGGACAGAATCCTCGACATTGATGCAGATGTGGATAACAGACCCAGCATGCCACAAGCAGACATTCCTAATATATGTTAGAATGAGGTGTTTCACTTAAAAGTAGTTGTTAGTCATATGTATACAGTTTCAGGGAAAGACAGTTCAATAGATGGGAAAAGATAACTTTTCTTGCTAAGCATGAGATGTGCAGAAATAACAGTTCTTAAGCAAACGTTCCAGAATGTGCCTTTCTCAAGGGAAAGATACGTGTACTTGCAATGGTATGGTAGGTAAAGAATAGACAGTTAGGCACTGTTAGACACCTGCAAGACAAGGCCTGGGAATCAAAGTTAAGGGGTGGATATGGCTACCAGATGAAAGTTACTGAACTGAAGTAAAATGTATGCTTAGGCCAGATAAGTTAGTTGAAGTCTGGTATAAGACTTGTTCAGATATCATTATTGAGCTACTTTCAGGCTTTCAGTTATTTGATATATTATACTGCTATATACCATTTGAATATGCTGCTGTGACATTTATATCTGTTGCTACTATATTATATGTTACTCACTACAATAAACTGCTATTAAGCAATTTGTGGCAACAGAACACTGATTTCTTACAATGGCAACTGAACTGGCCTGATTGGTGAGAGAAAAATAATTCTGGGAACCCAACAATTACTTTGGAGATGTGTGATCAGAGATAGCTGTATCAAGTAACCCTTTCAAGTACACTTTCAAGTGCAGCAGCCAGCTTAACTTCAAGGTTTCATTATTGCAGCATATCTTTTTTATTTTTTGTTAATAGTTTACAGTGACACTTTTTTCAGTCTATTAGTAATACAGCAAACAGACTTTTCAGAAGCACACCGATTTTTCTCCAGATGTCAGACTGTGAACTGCATACAGAATAAAGCCGCCACCAATGACACTACAGTTACTCCTTACAGAACAAACCTTTCGGTAAGATAGTGATATTCCAGAAGTTAACTTCATACAGAAGACAGCCACAGCAGACAACATACCCCTAGATACAGAAGTTGTGTCTGTTAGACAGATTACCAAGCATCAGTGTCTATTCAAAGTACTACTTCAGAAAAAGCCTCAAAGAACATCAACAGACCAGCAGTACTTCAGAAAATCTACTTTAGAAAATTTAAAACTTCAGCAGTATTCCTTCAGAACATAAAAATTAATTATCCAGTTAACAGCAATGTACCTCGCCATCTCCAAAGCAAATGACAGACTTTCAAGTTTCCACTGTGGCATCACACAGCCAAGAAGCACAAAAAAGTTTAAAAAGCTGCAGACAACAGGACACATTCTTCGAGAAACTTCAAATCGTAGAGTTATGTAAAAATTCATTTTTGTTATTAATTTTTAGCTAAGTCTTACAGCAAATATAAGAAACATTTAAATACATTGGTTAAGGTAAATTGTATAAATATGGCAAACAATACTTCTACAATAAAGGCACCAGTAAATGATTGGCTTAAAGTTAAAAACTGGGTAAAGCAATCTAAAAACTGTGTTCCAAAAATGTTCATTTAAATTTAAATAGTATTGGTTCAATAATGTTACATTTTTCTAAAAGTAAAAGGGTTAAATCACAGAAGCACACTGCAACACACATTGTCTCATGGTTCACAGAATGAGTAAAATTCTATAAGTATGTTTTTGGACTTAAACAACACAAATTCTTGTTTACACTCTTCAGAAATCAATGGAAATAATACAGCACATATAATTTAAAATACAGTATTAAGTCACAGTATTGCACATACAGATGTCAACACAGTCAATGTACATAACATGCAGATTTCCTGAAATATAAAGACGACATTTGCAATGTCTCAAGTTCATGTTATTTCAAATATAAATGTTCAAAATGTAATAAATTCTAGTTTCTTGTTTTCAGAAACCAGTGCAAATATTGCTCTGAGGGGGGATAACAGGGATCAGAGTACAGATTTTGATCAGTCTGATAAAGTAAACACCAGCATAAATGATATACAGACTTCAGGGCAAAATAAAGAAGAAATGTATACTTTACCTCAAGTCAATGTTATTACTAGTGTTTTGAGGAACAATGAAGAAGAAACTTAAGTCACTGTTGTTACTAGTTCTATAAAAATATTTTCAGCTTATCTATAAATGGTGTGGCAGTCCAGAACTAAACTATAGTATTTATCTGTCGTTGCTTAAGGTTAACAGAAATTACAATATTTCCTTGTTTAAAGAAAAATTATGGAATAATATACTGATTAATACAGAGAAATCAATTTCAGTTACAAATAGACCTCTATTAGCAGACACAAATGCAGTTTTGTCAGGATTTAATGGGTTAAAGATTACAGCAGTGAACAGTTGTAAGTGTAACAGCTCTGTACTATGTATAGACATGTCATCAAAGTGATATGTTGTTTTAGATGTCAGTAACAAGACTTTATGGAAAAATGCTACAGAATGGACAGTAGTGCACACAGATGACACTTGTAAGAATGCGTATGCATTGCATTGTGCAAATGTACAGAATATGAAGAATTGGTTACAACAGGAACATTTAGATTTATGGGTTAAAAATAAAATAAATTCCTGTTCAAATGATACAGCTAAAGTTCAAGGAGTTGAATTTCATCTTTTTTCTCAGAAAGACATATTGGGAATGGCCAGTGAAGAAAAAAAGGTAAAGTACACATTTACTATTTCAGAAATACGTTGTGAAGGGTATAGCAGAAATAACAGTCAAGTTCATTTGCAGATCTGGCAAATGCATTTTTTCTGTTATTGTTTTGTTTAGCAGACATTGTTATGATCTTTGTATTATGGTAGTAAAATGTTGCAATGTATAAATAATATCTTGATACAGCCAGAGACAAAAAAGTATTCACAGATATTAAATGATGCTAGTTTAAAGAATGTAAAATTTAAAGTCAGTACTATATTTTAAACATGACAGTACAGTCAAAAGTTCAGATCCCATGCAAGAAAAGAGTGTATCATAAATATGTGTCATTAATGACACAGATTCAACTCTAGTAATAAATGTATATACTACATGAAGAACTTCACATACTTGTTTAAAGGACAGACAAGTAAAGATCCAGAATCAGATCAGGTCAACTCTAGAAATAAATGTGGATATGCAAATGGTAAAAGACTGTATATGTTTCATGCAGAAATTATAGCTTACCAAGTACATTCAAGGCACAGATTTATGTAACTGAATTAGCAGATTACAGGTCAGCTCAGTGAGTTGAATTAAAGACAATACTGCATGCCATAAAACAGTATGCTTAAAATCAGTTTAATATTATCAGTGACAGTTTTATGCAGTAACCATTCTTATTATTTATCTAAGAAAACTGTAGACAGTAATGACAAATCCTTGCAGCATACAATAGTACTGAAAAAAACAAATTATGTCAGCTAAAGAAATGGTTATGTTAAGACAGTGGTTAGAGATTTACACACAGAAGAGTATGTTATGACCTGAGGGTCACAGAATAAACATAGGAAATTCAACAGTTAAGACTAACTTTAATAAAGGTGAAGAAATCCAAACAATGTTAAAATATTAATACAGTGCCAGATTACTATTTTAGTTTCATTTGATGTTATGACAGGAAATAAAAAACAGTGCCATTGAGGTTTCTGTTTGATTAAATAATAAAGTTACAGCCTTTCCATTTCACTGTAGTACCCTATCAGTTCACTTATGGATTTTCAAGAATGTATTAGTAACATTGGTTTAGTTCACCATAGTACATTATTGGTTTGCTTCCAGACTTACAAGAGTTTATTAGCAGCAAATGTTTATTTCATGCAAATAAATGTAAATAAAGTCAGGGCAGCAATCAATGCTATTAGTTTATAATTGTTATAGCTGCAAATGTTATTTTAAGGACCTGGTACTGTTTTTTTGTGCTTTGCAGCTATTGCTAAATATTTTCCAGGTTGATTTTCTAATTTGATTTTAAATACAGTCAAGAACATCAGCCACCCAGCATTGCATAAGAGATGGAAAAGGGGGTGTTTGGAATGCCTAAGCACAAAAGGACACAGAAAAGGATACCTGGACATTAAATCAGCCCTTCCAATACCTCAGCAATGACTGGGACAAGGGATTAAGGCCTAAACTTGGTGAAAGCTGTGCTGCACAAGTCAGCTATCTATAGAAAATGTTTCAATTATTTCTTCAGTGTTTGTTTAAATGTGTTTCACTTATCTAAGTTAAAGTCTTCTTTATAGTGAGAGTGTGTGAGTTAAAGCAAGTATGTAAATGTTCTCATCTATGTTTTCAGACAGTTGTATAACAGTACTAGCTTCCAGTTTATATTTTTATTTATGCTCAGGCAATACTGATAGGAAAAAAGTACTAATAATTTAGTTTCCAGAATATAGCATTTACTGGATTTCATTTATACTTTTATCTGTGTTCAGGTAACTAAGGCAAAAATATATTCCTTCAGTATTAGTTTAGTTAGTTTCCAGAATATACACAACTATTTTTGATGTTCAGTATATTATCACTGTAATGTCAATTTCAGCCAAAATTCAGATTTACTCCTAAAACAAACACCCTATGTGAGAAATGCAAATACACTGTGGAAGTGGAGTAAATTCTCCCACTTAAAAATAAACTAGACATCAAAAAGGTTGTCAGCACGCAAGCTTCACCTCTCAATCAAACCTCACCTCTTACACAAAATAAGGTCATGACCCATAAACCCACATAAGTGAAGTTACTCAATAAAAGCCTATCAAAAGAAAAGAGACCTCCCAAACACACACCACTAAGCAAAAAGAAACCACTACACATATTAACACACACATCTGTGACTCAACAAATAATCCCTAAGGTAAAACACTTCAAATATCTTGGTCATAGGCGACACCATAGTGAGACACATAGATGCCCCCTTTACTAGACTGCACAAGGATAATGTCACGGTAAGCTGCTTATCAGGAGCCAGGATCTGACAAATCACGTATGCACTCAAGTCACTCAATAACAAGTACAATTATGAATGAAAGCACTAAACCTCTGGATTTTAAATCTTTGGATTTTATATTAAAATTGTTGCTGAAACTTGTGGTTTATGTTGCAACACTGAGCTTTTTTGGTTTGGTTATTTGTTTGTGTTATTATTTTATAACCATTATGATTCTATCATAGTCCATGTTGGAGTGGATGACTTGAGATGTACCTCTATGGACTATAGGAAGAGAGACATGATGGAACTTTGTTTATGTGTCCCAGACAGGTATGTCCCAACCACTAATCAGTATCCTTCTCTCACCCAGGATGATGCCACAATATAAACAAAAAATGATGGACTTCAACAATTGGCTTAGCTTCTGGAGTCAATCCAGGGGGATCCAGAATCTGACATCCAGGGAGGATTTGGTAGACAGACCTCTCTGCATTGCTAGAGATGGTCTGCACCTGTCCCCCCAGGCTTTCAGATACTGGCAAAGGCTTTTGCCTCCCCCATAATGCCTTTTTAGGCAATGTCAAAACAACAAATTTTCCAGCATAAAAACATCTAATTGAGACAAACTCAGGGTCATGCTGCTTAATGCTAGGAGTTTAAACATTAAACTGTACTTCTTAGAAGCATTCCTGACTTTGGAGGATTAGCTTGTCTGTGCAGTTACCAAGACATGGTTCAAGACCACTGAGAGCACCCTGGTTGTGCAAGGCTGCAATGCCTTGCACATGTTTAGACCTCAAAATGAGTGTAAAGGAACCAAAGGTGGAGGTGTATCCATCTTCATTAAAACCAAATACACTTCAAAACTGGTCAAACTGCATGACTCTCTCAAAGTACTCCATGTACTATTGGAAAAGTACCATAACACATCACTGCTATGGATCCCCCACCATGAAACCAGGATATGCACACTGCCTAGCTCAGTTTACTGGAATCCTTCACCATACAGCCTAAAATGTTAGCCATGGGAGATTTCAACCATCGTTTCATAGAGTGGGGGACATACCAGGGTAAAAACATGTTTGCCCAGAGGTTCCTGGATTTGGTTAATGCAAATGCTCTGGAACAGATAGTCTGCACTCCCACTAGGGGCTCTAATGTTCTAGATATAGTACTCACCAACGTGGGGTTCACTGTAATTCCCCATGCGTGATGCCCTTCCTGATTAAGTCGCACCACACTTCAGTCTTGTTTGAAGTAACTACTGGAACTGACACCCTCACAGGAACAAAAATTATAAAAAAAAAGTTACCAAAGCTAACTACAGCCTACTAAGCAGTGGTAAAAAAATATTCATACCAACCACAATCACAGACATCAATGATCACTAAGCAGAAGTGTATGCAAATGCCCTGTACAAACACTTAAGCAACTGCATAAACTCTGGTGTACCTGACCATATCAAAAGCAGGCTTTTCCATAAAAACAAGCCACTGGTTAGATTTCAAGTATAAGCAGATTATATAACAAGTAGGGAAAAAGCTGTTGTCTAAAAGCAAGATGGATATCATTCTGCAGAGGAAGAGTTCCCTCCTAAGACTGAACAAGAAAATGAGAAATCTTGTAAAGTCTTTTAAAGCAAATAATGAAACTAAAATTGCACCCCTTGCAAGGATAACTACAATCCATTCTCTAACTATATCTGAAGTCTGAAAAGGAATGCCCAGCTATGTGCCGAACTGGTTGTTACTCATACTACGCTGGAAGATATTGCCAAACTGCTGGCTGATGGATTCAGTGCAAACTTCACCCTATCCCCACCTACCTCTGCCTAGTATCTCTAGACAACATGTCATCTCTGAAACATGACATCAGTGGGACCAGATAATATCCCAGGTTGATTACTAAGCAATCTAAAACAAGACCTAGTGGACCCACTTGGAGCTCTCTTTAATCATAGCTGAAGAACAGGCTATTATTTTGCAGAATGGAGAACAACAGCAGTAATTCCCCTGCACAAAGGGGTGACCTCCAAATGCTGGACCCAGCCCAGTTTGGCTTTGTTAAGGGTAGCTCATGCTTATTAAAGCTGGTAGACTTCTCTGAGAATATCACCAAGTTCATGGATGAACTTAAGACAGTGCACACAGTCTATAAGGACCTTGTCAAGGCTTTTGACACAATCCCCCCACTCTGGCATCATTGAGAAACTCTCCCAGCTGGAGATTAACCCTTATGTTACTAGATGGGTAGCCAATTGGCTCACAGAGAGAACACACACTGTCACAATTGGTGACTCCACCACCATCAGTAGAGCCATCTCCAGTGAAGAACCACAGGGTCTCTCAGAAGTCCAGGCCAAAGTAGACAACATCTGGCTCACCAAGTTTGCTGATGATTGCAAACTGGGCACAATCATTGAGTCCCACAACAATGTCAACATATTACAAGAGGTAACATAAAGGAATGATTTGTACCACCCTATGGTCTAAAACTAAATGCAAAAAAATGCATTATTATCCACTTTGGCAAAAATGAATTCCCTACAAATTATAATACTGACAGCACACCCTGAGTTCTAACCCAGTGGTGAGAAACCTGGGAACACAGGTTGATAGCAATCTGAACTTTGATCACCAAGTTTCCACAATGGTAAGGAAAGCCTTCTACATAGTGCAAATTATAAGCAAAGGCATAGGATCCAGGACAAGGGATGTTATAAATCCACTGTACTTGACCATCATCAGACCATTAATAAAGAATAATTCACCCTTTTGCATGTACCTCACCAGACACCTGTAGCAGCTAGAGAGACCTCAGAGGTTTCTCACTAAGAAAATACAGGGACTTCAAACCATGATCTACACGGACAGGCTGAAAGCCCTGTCACTTTACTCTGTATCTTATAGGCTACCGAGCGGTGACTTGTGCCTTGCCTACAGGGCAATCTTTGATCCTGCCCTAATGGAAATGCTGCACATCCACAAGTCAATTTCCACAAGAGTCACTCACTCTAGGGATGTCAACCTATTCTGTGACATTAACACAACATGCTGGAGATACAGATATGTCTCCCAGAGACTGCTGCTTTCCTAGAATAGACTTCCTATTCATGTAAAATAGAGCTCCTTACTCATCCTGTTCAGACACAACCTACATACTCAGTTACAACATACAAATGCATCACATTATTCAGTTATTAGTTTTAAGGGTAGAGTGACAGAGTTATTTGTGTAACAGGCTTATTAAAATAAGTTATCTGAAGAATAAGTAATAATAGTTATTTAATATACTTGAAGCATAACAGGGCAGGCTTAATTTGTTAATTAATTTGTAGATTACAGTGTACTTTACATAATTATTGTACATTAGATAGAAAGTTAAAAGGACACTGACAGAGTATGTAAAGGTATAGATCTGAAATATATAAGGCATGGGTTTTACTAAACTAATACAGTGCATAACTATTTACAAGATATTTAAGACACAAATTTAGAAGGCAAACATCTATTACAGTATATAGAAATTAGAAAGGTAAATAGAATTATTAGTAACAAATCTAGCTGAAAATTTAGTCAGAAGTTAATACAGTATATGGTAATTATGTTTCAAGACCAGTTATAAAAGTATCCCTCTAGTGCCAGTTTCAGTTAGTCTTCAGAAAATAGCCATCATGTTTGATAGGCTATATAATGAAAAAAGAAATGGGTGACACAGTACAATGTTTGAGAAGTTGAATCCATGGACATCAGGGAAAGGTTTATTTTGCTATAAGAGAGAGAAATCATGGTGAAATAATGCACCAGTTTGTAAGGTAGAAAACATAAGCAATAGTCAGTGCAGTTTTATCATTACAGAATACAGAGATAGTGAAGGAAATTATGCAGAGTTAGCAGTTCTTACTCTGTATAACATATTTGTCATTACAGCAGCGGACGCATTAGGTACTTCAGTCTTGCTTCTTAGCATAGTTGTGCAAATGAGGGTATAAATGACTTGTTTCATGTTTTATAGATGATGGTGCATTGAAATTCTTGATGCACACTATTATGTCTAATGTGTAACTATATATTGCAAAAATCTGACAGCGGAGATATTACTGACATAACTGTATAGCTCAAACAAATGCCCTGCATAAGGGCATATACATATTTCCATATAAGAGTAATCAGTTATATATATTTTTTTCTTTACAGGTTTCAAATTTACCTTGTCACTGCTGCAGGTGCAAACTGTGTCATTGAGGGGTTGTCCCTGTCTGATGTTATAAGGATACAGCCATTAAATAGTTAAGTAAAGGTTGTGGAGTCTTGACAGGTATCAGTTTTCATATATGTATGTGCATGGACCTGGCTTTGAGCTATGTAGTGATTGTATGTGCTGTCCTTTGCTTCTTAGTCAGAGCCAGGGCATACGGCGCATGCCTCCATCTGCTATCACCATCTACAGTTGGAAGCTTTCCCTCGGACTCCTCATCTGTTCCTGCTGCTGCAACTGCTGGCCCTGCCTGTGGTCTTTGAAACTGTGGTTCTGCCATTTGATGTCCTTGTTGAGGCTATTTCCTTAGAATTATATTGTGTAACATGGCACAGACTGTAAGTATTTTGACATAAGTGCCTGGATCATACTGCAGTGTACCTCCTGATGTGTCAATATACTGAAACCTTGATTTAAGCAATCCAAACACACTTTCCTAGCTTGAGATTGGACCTCGTAGTATCCTTGCTAACTGTGGTTGTGTAGGTTTCTCATAGGATCATAGTTTCATAGGTAGGTACTAGGCTATTGGCCCTAGGGCCTATACAAGCCTAGCCAAAAAGATACGCTGGCTTTCACCACCCAAGAAAATTATTTTCCTGTGCCCCTGTTGAGCAGAGCCACAGAAGTGATCCCTGGGGTGAATTTCCTATCTCCCATCCAATCATCAAGATTTTTCTTGAAGAGTATGAACAAGGAGCTTTGTTTGATATAGATAGATAGTTTGTTCCAGAGTATGAGAAGTCTCTGGGACAGGAATCTATCCCTCCAGCATGTTCTATTTATTGTGGTAACAAGGTTTAGGACCATAGAGCATGTAGCACGGAGGGACTGGGATTTCTTTAAGTGGAGCATGTCCAACAGCTCAGGATTAGACATAGCTTAGTATGTTAGGCAGAGATCACCTCTGAGTAGGTGATATGCAACAGAGTAAAGCTGGAGTTTTTTGAGACGGTCTGCATAGGGCATTGTTGTAGATGTCTTGTGAGGTACATACCAAAAGGGGCATTGTACTCTATAATGGGTCTAATGTGTGATGAGTAGAGGGGAACAATTACCTCTTTTTTCCTGGATGAGAAACTTTTGTGATGAGGTGTGCCACATAGGAGAATTTCCTGACTTCTGTGGCGATGTGATTAAGGAGAGACTACTGTTCACCTGTGTCCCAAGGTCTCTTATCACACTTTCAGTGTTAAGTAGACTACCGCCTATGTTGTTGTTCATGGGTACAAAGTTTTTACCAAAAGGGATGACAATGCACTTTTTGGCATTGAGCTTGAGACCATGGTTTTGACACCAGGCATCTGTCTCAGTGATGCCATTTTGTAGGACGTCCACATCATTAGGAGTTTTGATTATGGTCCTAGTTTGCAGTCATCTGCAAACTTCTTTAGTCAAAGACCTTCTTTGTTAGCCTGTACTTCTGAGAAGTAGATACCAAACAGGAGAGGTCCCAGGACTGAACCCTGTGGTACTCCACTTGTCACTGGTCTGAAGTCAGATTTGGAGTCTGCTAATTTCACAGCGTGGGTTCTGTCATTGAGCCAATTGGCAACCCATCTTGTGACATACAGATTTATACCTAGTTTAGTGAGTTTATCTATAATTCCAGAGTAGGGGATGGTGTCAAAAGCTTTGGCGAGATTTAGATAGGCTGTGTGAACCACGTTACCCTCATCTATGGCTTTGGTGACTGTTTCAAAGAAGTCTATCATGTTTAGGAGACATGATCTGCCTTTTATAAATCTGAACTGGGTGGGGTCCAGAGTTTGGAGATTACCAATGTCATTGTTTATAAGTTCCATGATGATATGTTCCATAGCCTTGCAGATTTATTTTATTTTTATTTTATTTTACATTTGTTGACCGGGCTAGTCCAACTGGATATATGCCCATTTTCAGTAGAGGCCCGGGAAGAAAAGCTCCATAAGTTGTACAAATTCACAAAAGGCATAAAAATGTTACATGAGAAACATAGCAATTTAAACAGATGATTTAAAAAGATAAATAAGATACGAAAAAGTATTTTTTTTTTTTTTTTTTGAGTGAGCATTAGTCTGGATTAGTGCAGGAGCAAAGCCAGTGTTTATTGAGTTGAATTTTTAGTTGATTTTTAAAAAGTTGGAAAGAGGTTAAAGAAGTGATATCAGAGGGTAGTTTATTCCATGTTTTTCCAACAGAGTTGGAGAATAAACAGTCACCTGCATGATTGTGAGGTTTGCTAATATTAATCAGGAGTTTGTTAGAAGAGCAAAGTTGTTTCAGGTTTTTGTATGGAGAAATAAGGCTAGAGAGTATTGGTGTATTGGTTGGCTGATATAGAATCTTATAAGCTGTTAAGATTTGTTGAAGAACAAGTTGGTTAGGAAGTTCAAACCAGCCTAATTCTTTTAGGTTCTGGCAGTGATGAGTTCGAAAAGGAGATCCTACAGCAAATCGAGCTATGTTATGATAGGATGTTTCTAGTTTCTTCATGTTGTTTTTGGAAAGATTAGTGTAAATGGGACAAGCATAGAGAAGAGTAGAAATTAGGTGAGACCTAGCAATGATGGATCTTGCTGTAGGTGTTAGGAAAGGTTTGATTCTGTAAAGAGATCCTATTTTTTTATTTACTAATTGTATGGTGCTGTTGATGTGAGAGTCAAAGTTGAGGTTATTATCAATAGTTATTCCTAATAGTTTTGTGGTCAAGTCAGGAGAAATGAGTGTTCTGTCAGAGGATGTAAGAGTAAAGTGTGGTGGAGTCAATTTGCGAGTAGGTGAAAAAAGTAACAATTTGGTTTTCTTGGGGTTAAGGAGTAGACAGCTGTCAGAGAACCATTGTTCTACAGTGTTAAAAGCTTTTTGAGTAAGTGACTGGAGTTCTGTTAGAGAGTTAGCAGTACAGATTATAGTAGAATTGTCTGCGTATTGAATACAGGTAGCATAAGGAATAGCAGATTGAAGGTCATTAATAAAAATTGAAAATAGTAAAGGGCCTAGGATAGAGCCTTGGGGTACTCCTATGGAGATAGGTAGAAGATTTGAAAGTGAGTTTTTCCAATGTACTGCCTGCTGATGATTTTCTAGGTAAGATTCAAACCAGGATAAGGCTAGATGGTCAAGAGCAAGATATCTGAGGATATGTAGTAAAAGTTTGTGATTCACCATATCAAACGCTTTGGATAGATCGATGAAGACTGAGGATGATAAGTAGTTGTTGTTACGGTTAGTGTTAATGGAGTCAGTGAAGGAGAGTAAAGCTGTAGTGGTACAGTGTGAGAGTCTGAAACCATGCTGACAGTTAGAGAGTAGGTTGTTGTTAAGAAGGTGATTTAGTATTTGTTTGTGAATACATTTTTCCATGATTTTTGCGAGTGGTGAGAGGAGAGCTATTGGTCGAAAATTGGAAAACTCATTAGAGCTACCCCCTTTATGTAGTGGGATGATATGAGATATCTTCCAGATAGAGGGGAAGATTCCTTCCTTTATAGATCTGTTAATTAGGATGGAAATAGGGTAGCTTAAGGCTTTGGCACCTACCTGCAGGAATTCTGCAGGCAGTTTGTCTGCAGAGGGAGTGGTAGGTTTTAATTTTTGGAGCAGTGATGTGATGAAGGAGGTAGAGACAGGTTGTAAGTGGAGGGTAGGAGGTGGATTTGATATAGGTGGAAGTAGTTTAGACATGTCAGGAGATAGATGACTAGCAAGTGTTTTGATAGTATTTGTGAAGAACAAGTTGAAGTCATTTGCTGTTTGTGTAGGGTTATCTGGGTTAGAGTCCTGGGGATTAGGTGAAATGGAGTGACCTGGAGATAGAAGATTGTTAATACTGGCCCAGAATTTTTTAGGTTCTTTATTAGTGATATGCTGTAGCTGGAGGTAATAGTTCTTTTTGTCTGTTAGGATAGCTCTTTTAGTGTTGTTTCTAAGCTCTCTAAAGTTTTGGCGGTCAGTTAGATTTTTAGTGGTTCGCCATTTAGACCACGATTTATTTCTAAGAATGATTTTATGCCTAGTATTATTAGTTAGCCAGGGTGCTATTTTTGTTTTAGTTCTGATGGTTCGTGTTGGGGCATGTTGGTCTAGAATTGATAAGAACGTAGAGTTAAAGTATTCTACTGCTTCATTAAGTGGGAGATATTTTAGTGAGGACCAATTTGTTTGTTTCAGATCAGCTTGAAAATGTTCAGGGTTAAAATGTTTTTTTGTTCGTAGTGTTCTAAAGGTGGTAGGTAAAGTTAGGTTGGTTTTGTGTCTAATGACATAGGTTAAAGAATGGTCGCTTAGATCATCAGGAAGGGTACCAGACTGGTAGGTTTGTTGAGGCGTATTAATCAGAATCCAGTCTAGGATGGATTCATGGTTGTTGTATTTATCAGTTCTGGTTGGACAGTTAATGAGTTGAATAAAAGCATATAGGTTTATGTGGGATAAGGGATTTATGCTATTACAAGAATTCCAATCAATGTTAAAGTCACCTAGAACTAGTGTTTCTTGGGGGAGGTTGTTAGACAGGTAGCTAAGGATACATTCTAATGTGTCAGTGTTATTTCCTGGGGGGAGATATACACAAATTATGTTAATAGCTTTATTAGGGTTAATTTGTAATTTTGAGGTGATTACTTCTGCATCCTGCCCTAGAGGAAGGTTCAGATTTTCAAAACGCACAAACTAAAAAAACAGAAAAGAAACACACTAAGCAGGCACCTTGAAGTAGCAAGTCCGGAACACAAGTTCAATGTACTCTTAAATAAGTTGCACCTTCATATAAAACGGGTCACCAAAACTCTGTAGTTAGCGTACTAACCACAAACTACAGAGTTTTGGTGACCCGTTTTATATGAAGGTGCAACTTATTTAAGAGTACATTGAACTTGTGTTCCGGACTTGCTACTTCAAGGTGCCTGCTTAGAAGGTTCAGATTTGTTATACTAATTTGAAGTTGTGCTTTGTAGAGAATTGCTACACCTCCTCCCTTTTTGGTCTTACGGTCTACTCTAAAGATATTATACCCAGGAGGGGTCATTTCGTTATCCTTAATGGTAGGTTTTAGCCATGTTTCTGATAGGCATAGGATATCAAAATGATGAACATCTAAAAGGGCATGAAGTTGAGAGATTTTATTGCAAATGCTTCGTATATTAAGATGAGCTATAGTAAGAGAGTTGGCACAAGTGTGTGATGATATAGGAGAAGTTTTGTCTTGTTTTATGTGACTATTGATGTTTGTGGTAATTGGGCCAGGGTTAGGGTGAATGTCCCCATCCAGCAGTGATTGCCTTGGATCACCTTGAGATCAGGCTCATCAGGCTAATGGGGCAGTAGTTCCCAGGGTCTGTAGTGGCTCCCCCTTTGAATGGGATAACCATCGCTGTACACCATTCAGTGGGCACAAAGCCTGAGGTGAAGCTATGATTGAACATGGTACTTAGGGAGGTGTCAGTTCATTCTGTAGTTTGTGTAGAACACAGCCACGGATATTGTCAGGTCCCATGGATGCTGTGTTCTTGGTTTTGGGTAAAGTTAGCACTGAACCTATCTGCCAGGATGTTGGCAATATCAGTTGGTTCTGTATATTTAGTGTCATTGTGCTGTAACTCAGTGAAGATCTGAGTGTTGCCATTGAGATTGCTGAGATAGCTATAGAATGCTTTGTGGTTGTCTTTAGAATCAGTGGTGATTTTGTTTTCATAACTAGCTTTGGAGGATTTTATGAGGGATCTCTGCTTTTTACTGAGGCTGACCAGGGAGTTCCTCCAATCATGGGATTTTACTCGTTTGCAACAGTTTTTTCCTCTGTTGTAGAGTTTGTTTATGGCAGTGGACCACTAGATTGGCTTCCTTTTTTTGGAGAATAGCATCTTGGTTCTGTTAGGGATTGCATGATCCATGCACTAGTGTAAGTGCTTATAAAGTGCATTTGTATATGATTCAGCAGTCGTACCTCTATTGTCCATCTGCATTGGTGTTGTAAAGTTTGTCACTTCTGTCTTAAGAAGAGTGAAGTTAGCTTTGGAGTAATTTTTTACAGTGGTTTCCCTAATGGGGGGTGGGGGCAGGATGTGGATGTCTAGGAAGATTAGCTTGTGGTCGGATCTGACCAACGAGGAATTGACCTCTGGTGTGGAACACCGGTTGTCCATGTTGGTAATGACCAGGTCAAGGATATTGCTGCCCCTGGTGGGGGTATGTATAAGTTGATCCAAGGCAATGGAATTTATGACTTCCAGAAAACATTGAGCAAAAGAGTTGGTACATGAGTAGTTTTCCCAGTTAATGGTGGGGTAGTTGAAATCACCCATTATTTGGGTGTTAGGTTGTACCCTAATATTTTCCAGTGTATCAAGAAATGAGGAGTGGGAATCCTGGGGCATGATGGGGGATCTGTAGCAAGCTACTATTTGGATTGCAGTCTTGCCCAGAGTTAGTTGCACTTGGATAATCTTGGACGCATTATGCTGAGCAACTAGCCTGGAGATGTGGATATCCCTAATGAATATGGACACGCCTCTGCCTTAAGTGTTTTGGTCCAGGTTAGGTGGCCGAAAGGTATGGTATGAGTTATAGTCTGGTAATGCAGGGGTGCTCTCTGGAACCTTGAACCAGGTCTCTATCACTGAACAGATGTCGATGTTCTCCATTTTAAGGAGTGCCTCGAGTGAGTGCATTTTGAGGTTTAGACTTCTAGCATTGAGTAGCATTAACCTCAGATTTTGCTTGCTTGTACATGTTATGGTGGTGAGTTTGTCATTTCAACCTTGCCTAAAAAAAGGCACTATAGGGGGTGCAAGAGCCTTAGCCAGTATCCGGAATCCCAAGGGTAATAGGTGCAGGCCATCTCTGGCAAAGCATTGTGGTTTGTCGATCATGTCATCCTAGGCAGACAGATACTGGATCCTCTTAGAATGACACCAGCAGCTTAGCCAATTGTTGAAGCCAATCATTTTGTCCTTGTACTGTGGCATCATTCTGGGTGATGGCAGGCTGCTGCTCGGGGCTAGGGTCATACCTGACTGGGTTACAAGATTGGACATCTTCTTCATGTCTCTTTTCATGTAGTCCAGGGAGGTACATCTCAGGTCATTCACACCAACATGGACAATGACAGAGTCATATTTGTTCTTGCTGTGGTGTGACCTGAGTGTATGCATTATGTGGTGGATCCTGGCACCTGACAGGCAGTTGACAGTAGCTTTCTCATTGTTTAACCTGGTGAGTGGAACATCACTGTGCCTGACTATAGAGTCACCTATGACTAGAGTGTTGGGTATGTTGTTATGCCTTATAGGCTGTGGTTGAATGGCATACTGAGCTTGGAGTATGTGTCATTTGGGTTGTGTTGGGGAGGTGGAGGTTGCTTGAATTTCTGCTTTGGAGGTCCCTGTTGCTTGGGCAGATTTTTACCGAGAGCCTCTGCGAATGTAGGTTTGTGTTTTGTGTTTCTATGTGTGTGTTTTGTGGTGTAGGTTTTGAGGTACTATGTGATGAGTGTGGTGTGGTGTGGTGTGGTGCAAGTGTTTACCCTCTCCTCTTGACTGTCTAGTCCAGTCTTGGGTAAAGAGAGCTTTGCTTCCAATTTGGCTATATAAGTGCATCTCTCACAGGTTGTAGTGTTGGGTGGTAAGAGGAGAGGGCTCTCTGTGTGCATGAGGCAATTGCTGTATTGCCCCAGGATGCCCAGATTCATCAGGTAGACAGGAGAAAACACCTGGAGCTGACCCTTAGACATGCCTGGATGGGTGCTTATTTATTAAGTACTAAAACCTGTTTTCTTCTAGACACACACAGTGAAACTAGCTAGAAAAGTATGCAACAGGCAATAAAAGTGCTATAAATAAGTCATAAAAATAAGCACGGTTGCCATGAACCTGGGCTGAAATGCATAACCTGCATTCTCTACTAGATACTATTCTGGAATGTCACAACTAGGAAAGCTGGTGTACAGCTCACCGGTGTGCCATATGTGTGAGTCATGAAAACTGCCTGGGTTACTTGCTCAAACATTGCAGATAATCCCTTGGGCATTACTGACATCCTGACAGTTTATAGACCAGACAACTTTTCTGCTGATGTATCTCCTTCCCTGTTCCCTAGGTAAGGATTTTATTTTTATGTGTGCAATTTATGACACCCAACACTTCAGGAAAATGTGTTACTGTATAGAATTCCTGCATGCTTCTTGCTCTGTCCTGTGTAGTGCTTGGGAAAGAAATGTGATCTCTTGCATGGGCCAGCATTGCATTTACAAAACTGATGTAATATTGTTGATGCTGATACCTGTGGCACTCCTACTATATTACTTATGGATCTCTGAAATGTACCAGTAGCTAATATACACAATGGTAAACATACCTTTGTTTCCAATGGCATGGGTTCTCCAGAATTTCCTGTGGGGCTTGAGGTGGGGGAGGCAGAGGTTGCATATTTATTCTAGTGTTTCCCTGTCCACCTTGTATCGCTCAGCAATTTCTGTGTCATGCAAGTCCATGATAAATCACCTTGTATCCCTCAACAATTTGTGTCACGCAGTCCATGATAAATCAAATGAGGTCTAACACCCTTCTTTTTGTTCTTGCTCAAGGTCTGGCAGCAGTAGCAGCAGGACCCTGATTTAAAGCCTGTTGTACATACAGTGCAGTAATAGCAGCAGCAACCCCTAACATGCTTTTTTTCCTGTGTGCAAACATGCTATATGCCAAAGAGTTTTGTTGTATAGGGAAAACCCTATACCCTATACCATATACCCTATATGCTGCATTCATAGGTTGGATAAGTGAGGTATTAAGTGGTACACTGATCTCCTTTGAGGGTCAAGACATGTCGTTTAGAATTGGATATGTTATTTAGCATACTTTTCTGACTGTAGTAGATACCCAGTGGACAAGGTTTATATTGGTGAATACCATTGTCTCTATGTCTAATCTACCTCCCCACCCCCCATCCAGGGTTGAAACAGTGATTAATGGAATAAAAGGATGTCATACTGAAGGCTGACAATGCTATATTTTCCCATACTTAAACTGAAAGGTAAATACATAAAGAAATAGATAAATAAATAACATGCAATTAGATTTTTGCTTATCACCTGCAGCATCAGGCAACTTTAATTTTGGGTTTCCCTATGGTGCCATTATGGTCAGTGCATGCCTTCTGGATACCTAGTGTCTTGAACAACATTTTAGATATTTATTCTGACATTTTAATGAATTTTCAAAAACTTGGGGAATTTCAAAAGATTATAGAGTACTTCATTGCTTCAATAATCAAACGTTATGTGGATGTATAGAACAGGAACAACTCAAGTCTTCTAAGGCTTTTGTTGCTCTATTGGTATGTGGGTGCCACTCTGGCATAATCAGTACTTAAAGTCCCACTGCATAATATAGCCTTTTTGGATCTTGGGGCAGATACAATAATATGCTATTTCATGTTGTTGCTTGATAGACTACACAAGATTGAAGAGCTTTAAGTGTCAGCCTTTAAAAATGGAAAAGGATCCTGATCAAAGATGTGGAGCATACTTTGCATTATATTTGTTTTGCATGTCAAAAATGTCCCTGGTACAGCACTGGAAATATCTCTTACAAAAAAAGTTCTCATGCCTGCCATTATATACTAGTTAGTAAATGCTTACACCAGACTCTTCCTGTCTGCCGCATGTATTGTGAGGTATTCCTGTGGAAGGATGATTAGTGTGTGTCTGCCTGAAGAGTTACAACATTTATATACTGAGTGATTCATCACGGTCAGGGAGACAAGGGTTCTTTAAGTGGGAATGTTTTTTTTTTTTACTATGTTCTGTCTCTTGAGATGAATTAATTAACTCACTGAAAATTCATTTCCATTAGATTTGTATCCTATATTTTTCCATTCATATTATGTTCAATGAATTCAGGAACAAGAAGGCATTGTTATGGTTTGATAATGGTCTCACTGTGGATATTTTGAGCATGATGATGCTAATGGAGTAATATTAAGTAATCAAACCAGATCAAAGTGAAAAAAAAAATGAACCTATCAACACTGAATTCACAAAACCTCAAACACATACAACATAAAAAATTATACAATTATAAAATAAAGAACCTAACAACAGTTATCCCAATAAGTGTGAAAAAACAAACAAACTTTGAGATAACTTATAAAAAGTCAAAATGTAAACTTCTAATCCTTCCATTGCAGTGATTTATGAACGAGTTTCTGTCTGGGTGGTATTCATCTCCACAAACCCCAGTTTTGGGAACTTCAACTTCCAGTCCTATACCTAATCTATAGTCATACCTGCACCTTTGAAAATTTTCCTCTAAAACATATGCAGATGGTCTTATCTGGCTTCAACCATTTCCCTTAATGTGTAGTGCCATGCTTTTCCAAACATGGTTGACTGCATTGTAATGAAGCATCGTTTAATAAAATGTGCTTCCAGTGCTAAACGCAGAAATACTAATTACACTTATAATGCCAAATATGTGAAATATATCATGCATTGACAGCTTACCAAAAGAAAAAAAACTTATACAATGACGAATTGTTATACACTGTTATATATTTATTGCCTTGACTGCAATCCCAGATTAGTTTATTATAGGAGAAAATATAAATCTCATATGAAAAGACACTTGTCAAGTTGAGTGGTATAAGCTCATTCTATGTTCAAAGTGATTTAGCTAATAACACTCTGACAATGAATAAACAAGCCTGGTGTACCATTGAGTCTTTTTATGGTGATGGTGGGCAGGTCTTCTGCAAAGTTCAGGTATTTTCATGTAGGCAGAATGGATCCAGCCATCTGAATGGACAAAACAGATAAAAAAATCAAGCCCAGTGTCCAGTCATGACTCTTTTAAATCAAAGTGACAGATACCATAAGAGTTTGTCATGTAAGTGACTTACTCTGCTGTAAGCCTCCCTGATTATGAAAGACTTCCTCTGGGTATAAGTGACTTACTTTAGTGTAAGGCCTATCTCTAAACATGGGAGTCAGATTCCAAAAGATCTGTTCTCAGTATAAGTGACTTAGTCTGGTGAATACATCAGACTAAGTCACTTACACTGACAGCAAGTCTTTTGGAATTGAGTCCGATCTGTTTTATTGCTTGTGTGTGCATGTGTGTGTGTGTGGGGGGGTCATGGGGAGTGAAGCCCCAACATCCAAAACTGCTACATATTATAATCAGTGCACAGTGAGGAAAGGAGACACCCGCCACAACAGTAATCCTTATATTATAGTCCCACCCCTATGAATTTTCAGCAAATTTGCTGAAAAATCAACCTCTTGACAGGATGCCGCTTGGTTGAGCAAACTACTACTGTTGAATACACTGTATAAGAGAAAGAAACACCTATCACGTTAACTTTTTTCTATACTTCTGACAAATGTTATAAGCCTTGATGGAAATCAGCTGAGATTTCCTCTCCATAATGGCAGATTTGTGATGAATTGTAGGATATACCAAACATGTACTGGGGAGCTGCAAAAGAGAAGTAGTTGAATGGGGGGAAACAGTAAATGAAAGATGTTTGTTTATAGGTGTAGGCATCCATGAAATTCTTTTGAGAATGACCTGTTCTACAATAATATTCAGAAATATGCCCACTGCATTAGTGCTAAATATGTTTAAGCATTGCAATAATTTTCTTTATGAAAATAAGTATAATTTGGTGTACAGTTATTTATTTTACTGTTTTAATACAAATACACTTATGTGTCTGTTATTAGGATGAAGATGTTCCTAAAAAATGTTTGATATCTTTTACACTGGTTGTGTTAAAGTTGCATGATTTGGTAATATTTGGAAATTCAGCCAAATGAAAAAAAATATTCAAAATGCTTTTGATGCAAGTCTGCTGTTTAGTTATAATAAAATATAATATTTTTTTCACTTGAGGAAATCTGACAAGCAGAATAACTTCCCAGAGCCTGACATTTTAAAAATGCAATAGGAAGTGGCTGTTTGTTTCAGACAGCAAATAATGTAATCATCAAAACTCCCTCATCTAACTCATACTGTAACATAAATTGTAACTAAGCAAAGGTTATGACCACTGATTTTCTGCAATAAAGAAACCTCATGTATATATTTATAGAAAATTGGATTTGTATGTTTAATACACCGAGTAAAAAGCTACAGAGATTTTTTTTCACTGCAGTATCTTGTCCACCTTAAATATGAATGCCCTTTTTAGACATTTTTAGAATTTTTTTTTAGAATTATTATTTAATTACTGGTACTTCTATTCAAAGTGAAAATTACAGAAAAAAACTGTCACAAACTGTTGTTGGAAATACAACGCAATGAAGCTCATTACATCTAAGACCTTCTGGCACCACAACTGGTGGAGAGCCTCTGATGCCTTCTCCCTTGTTTTTTGCTGTTGCAACTGCTTTCAGCTTCTTCGTTAGCCAAACAGTATTCCTTCTTTGCTTGGTTTGTTTTTATACTCTCCCATTTATTCTTGCACTCTATTTATTTTGATAACTTCTTGGACATTCCACACCCGCTTTCCTTATGTTACTTATTTCCATACCTGATTCATCCGTATATCTGTTCTATAGCCTCAAACATGTTGTAATGAGGTGCTGTCATTCTTTGTGAAGTGATACAGCCCGATGTATTTCACTGAACTCTAGTGCTTTTCCTACAGACAAACTGCAGGTCTTCAGCCTGGTCTCTGTTGACCTTAGAGTCTTCTTTGAAACTGCTTGCTGCTGACTGCGGCAACCAGTGGTTTATGCTGTTGGTCATTAGTTTCACTGGGGATGTCTTTGCAATCACTGATTCCACCTCAGTGCCCTTTTCTTACTAGAAGGAAGCATATATGATTTGTGCTCTTGTATATGATCTTGAAACTTGCTAAACTATTTATTGGCCACTATCAAGCTCTTTGCCAAATAGAAGTCCAGGCTGGCTTCTCTTTCTTTATGCTGTTGCCCCAACTCAGATCTATGCAGGTAGTGATCATATCCTGTTCTGTCTGTCCTGATATGTGCATTAAGGTCCTCCATTATCAACACCAGCTCATGTTTTCCTGCTTTATGTAGTAGGTCCTGGTCCCCCAGCTGCTACTGCTGTCTGAATGCACTCTTTCTTTTCCTTAGTATTCAAACCTGCTGTGTGGCATAGGCTGAGGTTATGAATAGTGTCATAATTGCCATGAGTCTATTAGTCATTTTGCTGACATCCATCACTGTCTTCCTGCACCATTTCTACTCTGTCCTCCCTTGAATAGGATCCCAAGTGAAGAGGCTTTGCTGCACTTACTTTTCAACTTGGACCCTGGACACAGAGGATTTCCAGCCTCTTTCTTACCTCTCTGGTCACCCACTTCTCAGCTGCTTCTTGTCAGTGCGTGTAGCAATCCTTAGTTCAGGTTTGATTGATTTGTTTTACATCCACCTTTAGTACAACAGTGCTATCCCAGATAATGCCAAGTTGGGCAACTGGATAACTGGACATCAGCTGGCCAGTAGGTTATGAGACCAGGGCTGCTGAGCCAGAGCTATATCTGCAAATACCCATATCCATGTAAGCAGATCTCCTGGAGTGGAGTTTTATACAATTGAGTGGCTAGCCCTACCATGGCACACAATCTGTGATTTGTGTTTTCCTGTGTAGAGGCCACTGCCCACCAAAGTAGATGCCCAAAGGGGTTGGTCTATAAAACTCTTCCACCAACAGACACCATCAGGAGTTTGTGCCTCTGTCCACAACTCCATTCATGCACGATTTCTGAGGTGGAAACACTCAGTATGTTTTTTGGACATGGGAGGAATCCTATGAAGGCAACATGCAAACTCCATACAGGCACTGGCTGGAAGTCAGGCTTGACTCTTGCATGGGAGTCCAAGGCTTTAACCATTATGGCAGCTGTGTTCAGTATATATATATATATATATATATATATATATATATATATATAAAACCAAAAATGGTGTCCAACTGAAATGGCCTAGACCATGGACCACAGAAAAAAGAAAACTATCAACAATGAAATCTGAAAGATCTCTTCCACAGGAAAAAAAAAATAAAAACTGATTAAGTACGTTCATCATCCAAGATCAGACTTCTTTAGAATCTGAGAAAGACAACAGACCAGCTTCGTTAACAGCTACAAGATAGGGAACTGTTTGGTGTCCATTAAACACCTCTACATGATGTGTAGAGCTACAAAACAAAGGGAAATAGAAGAATATGCTAATGACAACATAAAGAGACAAACTACATGCTAATTAACTTATCCAACATGGCTGAGCTATTCAGGAAACAACAACATAATCATTTACACTCAGTGTAGCCATTTGCCCTGAACACCAAACCTCTCTGGAATACAGGCAAAATTACACTGAGAAAAACAAAGAATTTTAAGGGTTGCTGCTTCTATTATTATGTTATATGTTTAACAAGCTTTAAATCAGAATGCTGCTGCTGCCAGACCTTGAGAAAGAAGAAGGAGGGTGTTTAGACGCAGTTTAATTTATCAAGGATTGCATGACAGAAACTGTTGAGAGATACAAGGTGGACAGTGAAAGCTGGAGGAAATATACAACTTCTGCCGCTCTAACCTCAGGTCCCAGGAAAATCATGAAGAGATCATCCCAGTGAAACAAAGGTATCTGTAGCATTACATACACTAGCTACTTGTACTTTCCAGAGACCCACAGGGATATATGTGTCACAGGCATCAGCCTCTAGAATATTACATCAGAGTTTAAATGTCACACAGCTACATGCAAGGGATCACATTTGCTTCCCATGCACTCCACAAGAGAGAGTAAGAACCAAGCAAGAATTGTATACAGTAGCACACGTCCCTGAAGTTCTTGAGGCCATAGATTGCTTACACAGAAATAAAAGCCTCGCCCATTGAACGGGGAAGGAGATCCATCAAGAGAAAATGTTTCTTCTCTATAAACTGTCAGCTTGTCTGTAATGCCCATGGGATCATCTACAATGTTTGTGCAGTTTCCATGACTCACACGTATGGTACACCTTCGAGTATACACCAGGTTTGCTTGGAGTGACATTCCTCAAGGGCATGTAGTAGGGGATGCAGGTTGTGCACTTGAGCCCTGACAAGTGAAATCAATGAAAAACTCATATAACTCTACCGAACAAGGAAACGACAAGGTCCATGCTCTAGCTAGGAATAATATAGAACATGTGTTTGGATTGCTCGTATCAATTTTCCAGTGTCTAGACCTATCAAGAGGCACCTTGTAGTACTACCTAGGCATATATGCTGAAATAATTACAGTTTCTGCCATGTTACACAATATAATTCTCAGGAAACAGCTTCAACTAGGACAGTAAGGGACAGGACCACAGTTTCAAGGACTACAGGTAGAGCCAATATCAGCAGCAGCATTTACAAATGAGGGGATTTAGATAGATAGATAGAGAGAGAGAGAGAGAGAGAGAGAGAGAGAGCAATCAGCTGCAGAAGGTGGCATGCACAGTGTGCCCTGGCTCTGGCTAAGAGGTAGAGGGAAGCTCACACAATCACTGTGCAAGTCAAAGCTCTAAGATCCCACACACATACATACAGGGAAAACTATTGCCTGTTAAATTTCTCAACCTTTACTTAACCATGTAATAGCTGTGTTCTGATGGAACATGCCTGCGCCTCCACTACAGCCCTACACATACATCTGGTAGCACCTAATGAGACACCAGCATCATTAGGAAGATGAGCAGCAGGCCTCATCTGAGTACCTCTGCCAACCTTCCTATGTGGTATCTGGCTCTTATGATGGCTAAGGGGAGAATTAACCAGATCTGCAACCAGAATAACAATGTTACCCTGATCAACTGTGTCACAATCAACCTGTCCTTCATCAAAGGTCTCTGCATCATGGGTATGTGTAATTATATTGACTGCACCCAAAATATGGGCAGGGAATGTGGGAGGCACCCAAACTCATTGTCAGAGTGATCCTCTGCACCCCCAGACTGTGCCTGTTGATCACCGTCATCATCATCATCAGAGGCTACCAATACTCTGACATCAGGTGGTAGGAGTTCCACAGTGGCACTCTCAGGATCACCTATGATAGCAAGCAATAAACAAACAAAACAGAAAATAGAGAATAAACTTGATGAAAATCTTTTATTATATGAAAGGTATGTTAAACTATAATAAATGCTAAAGCAACACAACGTTTATTCTCAGTTAGACCTGATTCTACCTTATATACAGTAATAACAATAAACAAATGCATGCTTACCATGTGCAAGTGGTCTTGCAGCCTGCAATTCAGATGTCCCTGTATGTAAGGAAGGGCAAGGAAAGAAGGCTGTTAAGTATCACAGTGCAAATTAACTTAGCATGTGGAGATTAAGAATGTTCTCAAACAAAATTCTACTGACCAGTCGAATTCTCCCCCAACACCCTCCTCTATCTCTCTATTGCTGTGCCGTATAACACTTAGCTCTGGCTCTACATATATCAGACTTATAAGATATATGCATATTTTTTATTTATTTAATGTTTGTTTACTGGGAAAGTTCAGCTTGGAACAAAGCCAATTTTCAGCAGATGCCCAGGGAGAAACATTCAAGACATATGTCTTTGAAATATGGGAGGAAACCCACACAAATGCAGGGAAGACATGCAGAATCCACACAGAAGGCACCTCAGCAGAGAATCAAACTGGAGAATCTGTTGCTGTAAGGTGACAGCAGTACCACTGTACCCCTGCACCATCCAATATGTATAAAGATATAAAAATGACTTGTAGTTTACACTCCTGGAAGTTCTGCTTGAGACACTCTGGGTATGTCATCCACATTAGCACCAATATCAAGGATCATGTATGAAAGCTCTGCTGAGCTATCTGCATCTCTGCAGCAGCCCTACAGTGGGCAGATGTTATCATATCATTTGGCCTGTGTAGTACCTGAGAGTAACTACTCCCATGCTGTCCAGCAACATTGATGTCATCAACTACCTGCTGCCACATTAGACAGATTAGTCACCTCTACCTCTCCCTAAGATAAAGACTCCATGGTGATGTAAGGCCTGGATAGTGACATCATTTTCTGCATCACTGAATGGTAGTTTTTTGGGGTACAGATTTCTTCTTGTGTGCCATATCGCTATATGAGAAGAAGTAAAATTCAGTCAGTAAATTAGAAATATAATACACAGACAGAATAACTGTGAACTCAATTATCTATGAATATATGCATCCATCGTGCACACAATTTAAAAGGGAATGCTCGCAATGACTACATAGAAGTTTAGACAGCCCTTCTCCCTGAAATAATATTCTTAATGAAATAAGAACAATAATAATATATAACAGTTATATGATGCAGACAACAGATTGTTGCTACTGTGTAATACATTGCAGCATTAAGAATAATAATTCACAATGTACAAGTAGAGATGTACAAACTATTATAGTGCCATCTCCACTGCTGTGGAGGGCAATCATGTAGATATCACAACACATTTAGATATCATGTAGATATCACAACACATTTCTTTTGCTAGCAAAAATACCTGTAAAAATACCTGATCTTGCTAGGAAGTTATATTACACTCATCTGCAATATCTGTTCAAATTCCATTAAAATAAAACTTACAAAATATATGTCAAGTAGCATTCTGTAGCAAACTTTTGGTAATGCAGGCATAAGTAATATACATCAGCTATGCCAACAATAAAGCAGAAATATATATAAATGGTTTGTGGGGGGCATTGCAATTCATCCTTAATGTTACTCAAAATGCATTATGTAAGAAATAGCAACATACCTTGACAAGAAGGCAGTGTAGAAAGTAGAACATTCTCCAAATGTTATGTGTATTGAGCAGAATCCATCTCTTGATTCAAAGAGTCTCCCCACTATGTTGCAAGTGCATTAGATACACTCTGTAAATGAGGTGCTAAATCATAACCATTCCTAAATACCACAATTTGCACTAAGTGCAAGGAAGGTAAACATGGTGTTAGGCATAAACAATTTCATGAACACACCCTAGCAATACAAGGATGACCACTGAAAATTCTTACCTGCTAATGGCTTGCAGGTCTGTATGATTAGTCTGACTGCAGGAACAATCAGTTTCACAATCACTCCTCTTAGTTGTACACATACTAAGAGTGTATCAAGGAGAAGAGACTTACCAAAATAGGGGCTCAACACTCTTAACATCAAATGCTCTTTAATGACTCTTACTAAGAAATTTTGTGCACATTCAAAGGAGTACATTAGGAATGATACAGATAATATATACAATAAAAATGATATAGCATTGCTGTTATAAAAGCATAGAAAAGGGAATGTGGCACCATAAAGAAAGACAGGAATATGCCTGTGGTATTTGCAATCTTTGTTTAAGATTGTGTGAGTGCATGGGTATCTTAAATGTTGGCACTATCCCAATCATTCAGACACTTACTGGCAAATGAGAAAAGACAGCTTTCATAATTTGGTTCTGTTGCACTTTCAGTATGACATGATACAATGTCACATTTTGACTACATCTAAAAACATTTTCTCCTTGCTGATATATGTCTGTCAGTGGAAAAGATGGAAATAATCTTAAATGATTGTTCTTAAAACCCCGGTTTGATGGTTCAAATCTATACAGGTTCCTGTTGAAAGATCGACTACAACTAAAAAGTTTTTCTCCTTGCTGATATGTCTTTGTCAGTGGAAAAGATGGGAAATAATCTTAAATGATAGTTCTTAAAACCCCAGTTTGATGGTTCAAATCTATACAGGTTCCTGTTGGAAGAAAACAAAATTGATTAAACTTCAGAAATGTAAAATTCCAGTGCATGTTTTAAAATGTGTCTTTTTTTTCCTTGATCATTTGCATGCCATTTGGAATTTCACACCTTCGACTAGCAGTGATCAGTATCACAGAAAGCAGTTCACTGCCCAAGGTAAAACCGACGGATGTTATCAAGAAAGCAATTTTGATTGATATTGGTGTGATATCCTCAGTACCCTGGAGAGCACTGATTGAAGAAATTTGTGTTGTCACACATCTATCTATCTTTGGCATAATGTGTAAATGCATTGAGCTTAAAGAAACAGAACAGGTGATGCAGGGTTTGAAACATGTTCACAAATCATTTTAGTGAGGAAGATCAGAATACACCTTGACACACATTTTGGTTTATGAATGTGTTGAGGTGGGAAACATAAATTTAGTACTGACTAAAAGTGAAAGACCGATATGTCATTTTAATTATGCCAATATTAACTGCATGCTCTTTGTGAAAAATTAAATACGTTTTGCTGTTACCTGTCCTCTTTTCCATTCCCATGGCATTACTCAAGTCCTGATATTTTGAGACATACATGATAGTAGTGATGTGTCAAGGACAGGTGAAAGGCTGAATGTTTCAATGTAGTGAAGTAGAAAGTCTGCTCACTGATAGATATATACTGTGATTTATTTCATGCTCTTTCAAATTGTTATCCAAATAAATGTTTTGTGAATGTTTTCAAAAAATATCGCCTTCTGCATTTCCGCATAGGCTGGCAGTACAAAATTAACTTTCATGGCTTAAGGAAAAAAGTGAAAAATTTAGTTTTGGTTGCTTTATATAGCACAGACCTGCCTGGCAGCATTTTGTGGCCATCAACACCCGAGATAGTGGTGAAAATACAGGTAACTTTCTCTGCGGCACAAAATTCAAAAATAAAATCAAATATAGTCAGAATTAGCAACGTGTGAGCTGTTGTCTGTCCAGTTTCACATTATTTGTCATTAGCTAAAAGTCTGATAATGTGATCCACAAAGTGCATTCTGATGTTGCAATAAGATATGAGAATGATGGATGTGTCACTTGAAAACATTTCTTGATCTGGTCATGGCTACATATATCCATTGATTGCAGTTAATTTACTGTCATCTTTTTTCTCTATGTAGCGCTTGTGGTTCATCTACATATCATTAGCTGGTAGAGTAATATAGCTTACTGTTCAATTCCTGAACAGGCAACATTATATGAATGCAATGACATTACATGAACACCACTGTATCTATTTATTCTTTTCCAGGGGAATTGTACACAGATTTTGATTAAATGGCAGTGAAATGGTTATTTGGGGATGTTGTGCTGCAAGTGCTTCTGTGGCACATGCATTGAGTATTGGCTTTTGTAGCATATCTACACAGATAGACAGTGGTTCAGCTCTGGGACAGTGTGTGCATTACATGATGGAAACAGCTTCCTTGTCAAAGCAGCATTGATATTGTACCGTTCACTGTTGTGTGGACTGCAACATGTGTAACCCCTTTTCAGCATTCTGACTTAATCCAGTTGTTTATATTATATTTGTAACACCTTTCTTACTGCTCATGTTTATTTCAATTATTTGTGACAGCCTCCATTGCTGTCTGCAGTGGCACAAGCAGTCAATACACAGATCTGTAAGGAACCTAGTATCATAGGTGGAGGGTTGAATCTGGTAACATCTGTCTGTTGGACAGCAGTGGTTTGCACACAGTCAATACCTATGCTCAGTCAGAGGGCCACATTTGTCAGGCTACTGTTCTTCATCACATAACTGATACTTCTTTGGTGCCCATGATTGGTATGCATCTCTCTTATATATTTCCTGGCATGCATTAAAATATCACCAAATAAACGAACAGGCAGAAACATTCTTCAGCTTTATTAAAATGAGTATACACTCCAAACAAGCAAAGCTTTCAGGTTACCCCTTCTTCAGTGCTTATCTGAAGGGTAACCTGAAAGTTTTGCTTGTTTGGAGTGTGTACTCATTTTACTAAAGCTGAAGAAAGTTTCTGCTGGTTCATTTATTTGGTGATTTGCTGGATGTTTTTTAGATGGTGTTTACCACAATGAGATCCTGTTATTGTATGCATTAAAAAATGACATGATGCAAATATTTGTTACTCACTGCACTCAGGGATTACCTATTTTCAAAATAATTAAGCTCTGTATTGCATGTCTTCATCCAGACATTTGTTTATTACTGTTATTGTTTTCATCACACTATACAACTTAATGGAAAATAAGAGCTTCCATAAATCTGTCTTCCAGTATGGTGTGGTGCCAGACCATCAGACACTGTGTTTGGTCCCCTGTTACAACACCTTCTAGTGTGTTGGTTCTGTTGAACTGCTGTTATGTTACTGTTCCCTGTAATTCCATGTGAGCATGCCCAGTATAAAGATGTTTGAGATGTTTACAAATTATCAGTGGAAAACTTGAAATCATGAAATGTTATCTGATCTTTGTTGTCATTTGTCACTTATGTTTGTTGAGTACGATTATATAACTATTTAACATTTGTATGACTATACAAAACTTGCTGAAGTTTATTGGTGATAAACTCCTTTTCTATGGGTGCCAATGATAGTTATTTGCAAAAACATGTCCTTTTCTGATGTGTATGACAAGACAGCTGTAAGGTTCATTTAGTCTTGTGTGCATACATGTTGAGGTGGAGATTACAGCAATGGTGTCGGCTTGTGTGTGTGTATATATATATATATATATATATATATATATATATATATATATTTTTTTTTTTTTTCCTATATAAACATCTCATTTGCAATAACTGCAATCAGTACATTCATCCCATTATGTATCTTCTGTCCTTGCTAACTGTTATTTATCATCTGCATTTTATTACATGTATGTTACATTTTATCTCCCATTTGTTATACTGCAGATGTATGTCTCTATCACATCCTTTGTTAGCATGTCTATTTTTATTTATGTGCACAACTCAGATATTGTCATTGATATTAACTATCATTATGCCAATATGGTAAGATTTATAAAGCAAAATATACACAGTGTGACCACCAAGGCACTGAGCATAAATCCAGTAAACAGATCGGTATTTTAAGCTGTTTTATTAAAACACAATGGATAAGCGCTTTCACAGTACTTGCTTCCTCAGATCCTAAAACAAACAATTCATTAGCGATACTTTTAAATACAAAACATCCAATCGCAGAGAACATACAATTAATGATGCAGAGGTCTAGATTTCAAAGCTGCTTTTAAAGGGACAGTGCAGTTTATACCTGGAGGCCTATGTGCCTGCAGGGCAGCTATCCATTTCATCTCCAGGCACTCTGTGCGATTGACAACATCCCCTCCCCTCAATGAATCAAAGAGTACGCCAATGGCAGTAAACTTTATGTATGTTAGACATGCCTGCAGTATATGAGTACACTTTACCCATTACCCCTTTCCTATAAATTAATTATGCAGTCCAAACCATTATTATTTGTGCACAATTCCCTCATTTCAATTCTCCTCCTTCAGAATTTTTTCACTGTACTAATATTTCAGGGCTTCAGCATGTGCTTGTATCTTAGGTTTGCCTGCAGGCAACCAGTTTTGTTTAAATTCTATGTACATGCCTGCAAACACCTTTCAATAGATGTGAATGGCATTGCTGACTGTGAAAAGGTTCTTGCAAATGTGTAGGCATAATGAGCAGCATGCATATTCAGTTAGCACTGCTGACCATCACACTAACATGCTTACATCGTGTAGGCTTATAGTGAAGCTTACAGGATTGTTAATTAATCCAAGGGAATATAAAACCTTGCACATACACTCAATTATACAATTAAAAGAAATAGTCATGTGGCAAAAAGAGTAATCAAATACAAGAAAGAATACAAAATATATAAATATGAATGAAATAAGGAATAAATTAAAAGTGATAACTGTATAAATTGTATTGAACAAAAGTGTATAGAAATGGAAATAGAAGAGCAAAACAGAATTAAATATTATTGTGTTTGTTTGGTCGAACACTTTTGATGTACATGATTTTTTTTAATTCAGTAAACTCATGCATGAATTCATACATACATGAGTAGCACATATACATAGGCATTATACACATATGCACACACATGTGCACACTCAACCACAAATGGTATATTAATATTTTTTGGAGGAAACTAAACACGGTTGTAAAAGGAAAAATGTATATAGATGGATTCAAAAACCTCTGCTATATCACAGTAAGTGAGTCTGCATGAAGAGCATCTACAAACAGGGTATGTGTGGTTCAGAGACACACATACCACAAGCAGCAACTGAGAAATAGCATAGCTGGATGCAATGTTTGGTAATGGACATATAATGGCTATATAATGACATGGTAATGAGGTATCCTATTTCCTTGATCTTCCAGGTGTATGCAGATGAGGCAAGTTAAAATGACTGAGAAATTCAGAAATGAATAGACAGTACTCCTCAAAGCTGCACACATCATGAAATTGGTCATCACTGATTCCTGGAATTGTGATATAATCTTTTAAAAGTTTTGCTTCAGCTTTAAATGTGGCATACTAACAATGTTAGTAAGTATTAAAGCCCAGTAATAAGATATGTTAAGCTGTTGAAGTTTGGACTTACCTGGGTAAAGGTTAAGCAGCTCTTGTAATTCAACACTTTCTTGAGCTCAGTCATAGTGCTGCTCCATGGCTTCTTCCATAGGGAGATGAGGAGAAGACCTTTCCCTCACACATAATCAGTTGTGTGGGCATGATTATCTAGATGAAGGCTCAACAAATTAAAGTTTCTGAACCATTCCATTTTATGGTGGTGCTGCGGTAGTGCTGTCGCCTGGCAGTAAGACGTTGTTCCGTTCGATTCTCAATTATAGCATATTCTGTCTGGAGACATGCATGCATGGGCATCTGAGCTGGCAACTCGGTACGTAAAAATCTACTGCCAATCATTAGCGGACCGGAGTTCCGCTGTGGCGACCCCTAAAAGCTGAAAGATACAACAACATACATTAGCTAAACTTCATACTGCATTCCCCACAGCATCATGCACACACCTGAGCATCTACTGGAAGTAGTGCACATATGCAGATCAGTTCATGGTTATAGCGGGGTATCTGTCATTCTACACAGCACACACTGAGAGCAGAGGCACTTTAATGCATAGTTGACTACCATCATGCTCCAAGATGCTTGTCGATCATGTGACACATCTCAGTCTGTTATGATCATACACTATCATACACTACTTATATTGAGCTTGGCTGCCATCAGTCATGCAAATTCACTGACTTTTGTTGAATGATAGTTGGCACATGAAAAAATGGGCATGACCACCAATTTTCATCCATTTTTCTCTGAGCAGTATTGTAGTGAAAACTATGGCTTCTAAGGTAGAGAGCAGTGCTCAAAAGGGGTGTCCTGAGAGGAAAAAAAATCTTCCTCTGCCTCCTCCATTAACAATACTCCTGAGGAAGATTACTAAGAGCTTCAATATAAGGCAGAGTCCTGGAACAGCCTGGCACATGATGTGGTATGTGCCACTGGCATACCATAGAATGGTGAGTAAGGCTTCCATTACTATGATTTGAAAATGAGAAATCCTGACCTCCTGGGCCAATGAGAAGCCAAGGGATAATTATAGGTTTCAAGGGTAAACGTATTTAACAATTTTATGATTTCCAGTTCTAGGCAAGCTTCTAAGAGATAAGTGTCAGCATCTAAGAGATAAATATTCTTGACACTGAGGTGCTGACATTAAGGCTTCTGTTGGCCTGGAAACTAAGGCAGACGTGACAAGAATGACATAATCTGAGATGACCCAGCAGAAATGTTTGATAGTAACTTAAGAACTATCTCAGAGAAAGTCAGTGTACTTTATATTTGTCTCCCGACCTGTAAACATCTCACCAGTACTTGCCTTGCTCTGTATGTAAGACTTAGATCATAGTCTTTCTCTTAGAGATAGATAGGAAAATATTAAGATCAGTCTAGATGTTTTCTGCGTTTATGTGAGACTGTCCTGAATGTTGTTTTAAAGTATTTCCTGTGATTCTGAGCTCTGTTGCCACTGTATTGGGTTATTGAGTATTGTCTTGTTCTGTTATTATTTATTATTAAATATATTTAAACCGTTTAATTGTGGCTGGTTTTGTTTAGAGATATTTAAGCTCTTAGAGTACTTGCATGTATTTGGTAACACTAACAGGCCACTCTTAAACAGCCTTAGTCTTGGATACACTTACCATTTGGGTAATAGTAACATTATACAGTATGATTGGGCACCCTTTGGTAAGGGCCTTTATAGTAGCTAAGTAGTGGTTGGTGGCAGTGATAACTACCTTATACTCTGGGTAGAAGGGGGCATAGCTAGTAAACCTGTGCCAGCCTTCCCCAGGAGTGTCTGTCTGTTTGTATATAAATCAAATCTCAAACTGTGTGTGTGTGTGTGTGTGTGTGTGTGTGTGTGTGTGTGTGTGTGTGTGTGTGTGTGTGTGTGTGTGTGTGTGTGTGTGAGCTACTTGGGCAGGGACACGAAGCACTAGTTGGACAGAGATAGTGCTGGAGGTTATGGCTTGACCACTTGGTTGTGATTTAACCCTATATCTGTGCCAGTGGGTAGTCTTATTGGGGATCTGGAGAGAGAGGGAGAAACCAGCCCCAGACTGACTGTGATTTATGTGTGCTCTTAAGGGAAATTGTAGTTTACTCTCTCTGTACTTGTCCTCCTCCCAATGTGCACATCCTTCACTGGTTTTAGTGGTGAGGATTGAGGCTCCATGATTACTGGGTCACTGCAGGAGCATCACATATTAATTGTTTGGCAGTGGTGGGATAGCCACATCACCTATTAATTGGTTGATAGTGGTGAAATAGCCACATCACATATTAATTGGCTTGTAGTGGTGTGGGTATTGAATTCCTGTAGTTTCTGCACAGTGATCAATGAAGGTGCTTGTACTCTTAATCAGCCATGCAGTGAACATTCAGAGTTCATATCACAATTTTTGTTGTTAGCTTAGTTAATCATGGAGAGCAGGCAAGCATGTCAGCAGGGAATTATGGCAAGCCGACAAGGATCCATTTTGGTGAGATGTGCCAGGTTAAAGGACTGGTGCATGAAAACCAGACTAAAGCAGACATGATTGCAGCTTTAGTCACAGCTGCATCAGAGAATAGCAACCAGGAGGACAATCAGACTGGCCATGGAGATGTACAACTCTCAGAAAATGGACAGCTCAACCTTTCCACAGAGGACTTAAAAATCCATCTGCAGTTAAAGAGACTTGAGCTAGAGGCCAAACATTCAAAATGAAAGGCAGTAGAGAGACTAAGGCATCTAGAGACGAAGGAAAATGAGAAACTGCTATGTCTGGAAGCTGAGGAGAAGAAGAGGCAACATGAAAAGGAGATGCTGACTCTTCACCAGGGTCATGGAGGTAATGGGGAAGGGAATAACTGAACCCCAGAAGCAACAAAGGTCAGTAAATTTCTTCCACAATTTACAGAAGGGGATAATTTTGATAGGTTCATTCATATGTCTGAGAGGGTATGTAAACAGTTTGATGTTGACCAAGGGCTCTGGGTACTCCATGGTAAAGATGTAACTATTCTGTCCAAGCTGTCTGATAATGACTGTCTAAACTATAATGTAAAGAATTGCTTGCTAGACTTTTTTAAGCTAACACTTGAAGCTTATAGGAAAAAGTTTTGGGAGCATAGACGCAAGGCAGATGAAAGTGTATGAATATGTTGCTGAACTAAGCACTTATGTTCATAGGTGGGTGAGTGGATGCCAGGTCACCACTTTTGATGGGCTGGCAGACCTTTGGGTGAGGGAGCAAACCCTTAGCACTTTGCTAGAGGACATGAGAATCTGGTTAGCTGACAGACAATGCCTTACTGTAGATGAGTTGGTGAAGAAGGGAGACCTATACCTAGCAAGAAGGGCATCCCTGCACAGGAAAGGGACAGCCAGTGCTGCTCATGGGTCTAAGGGAACCCATGGTGGGCAGCCCGGACTGCCCCAACAGAATCTGCCAGTAACTGGGGAAGCCACTAGTCCAGGTACATGTTCAGGACCTAGGGTTAAATGTTTCAAATGCAACCAGTCAGGCTATGTAGCATATAGATGTCTAATAGAGGCAAGGTGGGGAACAAAAGATGGGACAGCCAGTAAGTGTGAATGACAAAATGCCAACAGTAGGTTGTCTTGAGACAACAAGGGTACCAAACTACCACTTTGCAGATGTCCTTATAGGGAATGATTTTGATAAAGCAGTACCATGTGTGCATGCAGTTATATGCAGTCAGGCTTGGAGACAAGCATGTGGGTTTGATAGCCTGGGGGAGACCCAGACAGACTGCACACTTTCAGCCAGGACTGGTGAGGTGGTTACTTCAGGAAGGGAGCTAGCCTGTAGCAGTGAGACTGAAGGTGAGCCACAGCTGCTTGTGGGTACTGATTTTCCCTTGGACAGAGTGACTGCAAGGGTAGAGGTGAGTAGTAGCACCCAGGCTGAGAGTGAGGCACCGCTGTCAGAGGATACCAAACTTCCTGTGGAAGGAGAGCTGAAAAGGTTACAAAGAGAGAGTTGAGATAGGTGCAGCTCTCAGACCTTACATTACAAGGTCTGAGAGAGGTAGATAGTGAAGCACCTGATTCTCAAGGGAAGGGGGAATCTATATATTGGGAGAAAGGGTTACTGTATAGAGAGTGGCCCCTGAGGGAGGGCTACAGGGTGAGAGAATACAGCAATTGGCAGTGTCCAGAGCCTACCATCTGGCACTTCTAGCCATAGCCCATGATATTCCCTTTTCAGGTCATATGGGCATAAAATGTACAAAGAGACGTATTATGCAGAACTTCTATTGGCCTGGGATTTCCAGAGATGTAAGAGGGTACTGCAGGACCTGTGAGCAGTGGCAAAAGGTAGGCAAGGCAGGAGACAAGGTGAAAGCTCCTTTGATGCGTTTGCCTGTGATTGAGGAGACATTTCAGAGGGTAGCTATGGATATTGTGGGGCCTCTGATTATCCAAGTTCCACAGGGAAAAAGTATATCCTAGAGGCAGTAGATTATGCTACCAGATACCCTGAGGCAGTGGCTGTGTCCTCCACTGAAGCAGAAGAGGTGACAGATGCTTTGTTAGATATTTTCAGCAGGGTACCTTTCCCAAAAGAAATACTGACTGACAGAGGTGCCAATTTCATGTCAGACCTGCTGACTTGTCTGTGGAAGTACTGTGGGATGAAGCACATAAAGACTGCTACCTACCATCCCCAGACCAATGGTCTTGTTAAACTCTGTACTCAAGATTATGCTACGGAGATTTTCATACCAGTTTAGGAGGGACTGGGACAAATATTTGCCCTATCTGTTGTTTACTTACAGAGAGCTTCCCCAAGTAATTCACTGTTTTTCACCCTTTGAGTTGCTGTATGGGCATAAGGTGAGGGGACCTCTAGATTTAATTCAAGATGAGTGGGAGAGTGAGTGTGAATCCCACAAGCAGTCTGTTGTGGCATATGTCCTAAACATAGGTGCTGGAAGCTGTTAAAGACTGGGAGGGCGGAGGGTGACAGGGACACTTAGTGAACTAAAAAGGGTAGTTTTTTTATAACTATTTTCTACCACAACATAGGTTCACTTGGAGGACATTTTAAGCTTAGGCAATTCCCTTTTGGTGCTTGAATTAACATTTTCTGATTGGTCTTAGCTATCCCCATGGCTGATAGTTGTATATTAGCCCTAGTGAGATCAACTGTGATAATACCAAAGATAATTTGAGGGGACCATATAAGGGATGCAGCATTTAGGAACTGCCTCTATCCATTAGTCGCATGAGGGGAAATCCTGGAGTACATTTTCTATTACCCATCCTTAGATCCAAGTTGCATTTGAATATGGATGGATGAGTTTTGCTTTATTTTTATGGATAGTCTGTTCTGGAACAGTGGTAGCCTCTGTGATATACATCCACCTCTCCACGACATTCAGTTTAGATACCTGGACTGAGTATTTCTGATACCATTTGACATACTGATGTTGAGTAGGTCCATCTGTATTATGTCGGAGAATGCTTTGTATGCCAGACATGTCACCTCTAAGCACTCTGTAGGATACTCAGTATAGTAATAAATCTTTGAGGTGGTCCATGCAACACCTATTGTTTAGGACTTGTATCCTTTTAGTAAGCTATCTCTGAAGGTATTCCAATTGCTGCATGCGGCTGGAACAGATACATGCCAAAGTGGGCATTATACAAAATGAGTGACCTAATGAGAGCTTTGTAAAGGGGACAACAACATCTCTAGATCTAGTCACAATCAATTTGTTTATAAGCTGTGCAATATAGAAAGGCGTTCTTATGACTCTGGGCATATGTTGGCCAAAAGTTAGGTCACTGTACTCACAAGTTCTCAAATGTCAAATAATTGGATCAGTTCTCAGAGGGCATTGCCATGATTTTGACATCAGTTATTATTTGGGACAAACTTTCCTGCATGATGGTTATGTCATTTTGGGATTCAATAACTTCTTCTAGCTTGCAGTCATCTCAACTTTAGCTGGCCAAAGCTCTTAGGTATTTCCTTTTACTTTTGAGATGTATATGCCAAACAGAAAAAGTCTCAGCACCAAACCCTGGGGGACTCCATTGGTGACTGCTCTCTTCCCCTGTTTTGATCTCCTGCATCCTGTGAGCCAAGTTGGCAATGCAGCTGGTGATGTAAGTGTTTGCTCCTACATTATTCAACTTTTGTACTACACCTGAGTAAGGGATTGTGTCAAAAGGCTTGGCCAGGTCTAGGTAATGTGGTGTGAACTCTTTTACCTTCATCCATTGCTTTGGTAACAAGAGTAAAGCTTAAAATTTTCCCATGATTTTGAGCTTTTCACACTTTCCTCTGGGCTGTTTTCAAACACATTTTTAGAGCCATGCATACATGTATGCATTCCTTGATTCACCTTCCTGATTGTATTAAATTATATTCCTTGTATAATGCAGCACACTTGTCAGACTTAAGTTAGAGCATTTTAAATTAATTTAAACATTTTTCCATTAGGCAATGAAAAAAATGCATTAACCAATAATGACAAAACTGCCCTGTTCAGAACATTTCCATCATAAAGGTCTACTTCCACACACAACTGCAATTTAAATGTATTGTTTGAACATTTTTCTAGTAGGCAATGAAGCAAAATGCATGCACCAATAATGACAAAACTGCCCTATTCAGAACATTTCCATGATAACAGTCTACTTCCATACACAACTGCATTTTAAATTTGTTTGAACATTTTTCTAGTAGGCAATGAAGCAAAATGCATGCACCAATAATGACAAAACTGCCCTATTCAGAACATTTCCATGATAACAGTATACTTCTGCACACAATATATAAATACAGAATCACAGTAGGGTGTAAGACATAAGCATGTTGCACAGCTTCTTGAACTTATTTTCAATTGGGGGGGGGGGGAGGCCAAAAACCAGGAACACATTTTAAACATTGCATGTATAATTTTGGAAAGTTGCTTGCATAAAATGTCATGTTACCACCATGCATTTTACTGCTAAGTCTTGAACCCAGAACCCTGTGCACTACAGTCAGAGCAACATAGCACTAAGCTAAACCAGCAGTTTCTTGAAAGACAGGAAGACAAACTTAAATGGCTATCATATCATTTAGTGAATTCAATTCTCACTTCTCACCATAGCTCTCAACCTCTTAGCACAAAAATATAGAACAAAGCCAATAATGGGGGAATACAGCCCCAAATAGGGACGCATTTCAAATACTGATTTTATAACCTTAGAAAATTGCTGGAATAAAAGGTTTTGTTTTACAACGCCTGCAAACCAGAGGAACAGAACAAAAATGTGAAGCATAAATTCATAAGTGATGGTGGCTAGGGACTTTAGGCTCTTTTTACCTGTACCCAAGGTACAGGGTTTGAGCCTGAGTACCTCTAGCCACCAGATGTATACTGTTGGGGGCATTTACACATACACACACACGACTCCATCCTCTGGCAGCAATCAGCTTCTGAAGATAAATCCTTTCCGCTCCACTCTGATAAATAAATCCCTTTCCGTTCCTGCAGGCAGCAGCTTCTGAATAATCCTTTCTGTTCCCTCTTGCAAACACCAGCCAGAAATACGCGCAAAGCTGATGTCATCTGGGAGGCACAGAAAACAAAATGAAAATAATTGGACAGAGGTATGGATTGTCTGCAAAAGTGTGTGTGGGGGGACTCCCCTCCCCCCTTGCTCTATGGTTCTGGCGCCCATGGTCCTAAACCTAAGGACAAGGTCAGGGAACTCATGGGCTTGGCCCAGGGGAGCCTGGCAGATGCCCAACAGCAGAAAAAGGTCTGGTAGAGCAGGAATGCTCGAGCTAGAGAGTATGCTGTAAGGCATTAGGTAATGGTTCTCATTCCTGTCAAACACAACAGGCAGCTTGGAAAGGGTCCTACAAGGTGGTAAGGAAGGTCAGTGATGTTAAGTACATGGTAGAACTGATAAACTAATAAAGTGGAAATAGGGCCTAAATACAAATGAATAACCAAGGCACTGGAAGGTTTCACCAGACAGCCACACTAACTTTATTGAGCACACAAACAAATTGAATGCCTTAACTGAATCTCCGTGTTTTCATCAGTACAACTTCATCAGATACCACTATAATTGCAATAATACAATAAAATAGAAATGTAAAAAAGTAATGTAAACAACCACTATAACCAAACAGGCTTCAGTGAAACCATGTCATTTAAACCAGGGTGTTTGTTTGCCTGTTCTAAAATTGAGGGCAACAAAACTTTGAAAATTATGTTTAGTCTATATATTTTTCAACCAGTAGATGGTGCTGTTTCATTAAGTTCACACACACACACACACACACACACACACACACACACACACACACACACACACACACATATAATATATATATATATATATATATATATATATATATATATATATATACACACACACATATATATATATATATATATATATATATATATATATATATACACACACACACACACACACACACACACACACACACACATATATATATATATATATATATATATATATATATATATATATATATATATATATATATATATATATATATATATATACATATATATATATATATATATATATATATATATATATATATATATATATATATATTCACACCAGTTTTAAATGTTTTTGAATGTTGCTACTTTAGTTATAGTGGTTGTTTACATAACTTTTATGTATTAAAAGTTTTTTACATTTCTGTTTTATTGCATTATTGTATTTATAGTGGTTTTAATAGTGAGAAATACGTTTTACATGTACAGTTTTCTATGTACCTAATTTTGCATTGTTTCTTTAAATGTGAAAAATTTGTTAATTTATTAATTAAGGGCTGTATATAAATGGTGACTAGAAGTTGGTATGCTCATCTGATGAAGTTGTACTGATGAAAACACATTGATTCAGTTAAGGCATTCATTTTGTTTGTGTGCTTTATAAAGTTGGTGTGGCTATCTGGTGAACCTTCCAGTGCCTTATTTCTTGGTTACATGGTAGAACTGCTAGGCAGGAGGAAGGGGCACAAATTGTACCATGTTAACATGATGAATCCTTACAATGATAGGGAGGCCCTTGTGATGAGTACTTGCAGTGAGGCCCTTGTGCTGAGTACTTGCAGTGGATTGCAGGAGGATTCTGAGGGAGATCTGCTGACTGATCTCCTCAGTGAGGTTCGGTCTGACACCGCAGTGGAATGGGTAGCAATGTCCCAGCAGGTATCCCCTACCCAGGTTCGAGAAATCTGAGCAGTGTTACAGGAATTTGGGGACATGTTCACTGAGAAACTAGCATGCACCCACCTGGTGTAGCACCATGTGAATACAGGACCCCAAAGGCCTATTAAGCAACCTTTTATACAGTGCATGAGAGAGTCAAACAGACTCTGAGGGAGGAGATACAGGAAATCTTGGAACTAGGAGTAATTCAGAAGTCCAGCAGCCCATGGGCCTCCCCACTGGTGTTGGAGCCAAAGAAGGATGGCAGCACCAGGTTCTTTGTGGATTACAGGAAATTAAATAGTCACACAGAGTCAGATGCTTACCCCATGTCTAGGACAGAGGAAGCTCTAGAGCAGCTAGGAGGGGCTAAGTATCTTATCACCACTGATTTTACCAAGGGTTACTGGCAGGTGCCCTAGACTCCCAGTGCTAGAAAGAGGTCAGTCTTTGTGACTCCTTTTGGCTTGTATGAGTTTACAAAGATGCACTGTGAGGTGGAAAATGCCCCAGCAACCTTCCAGAGGCTGGTAGATCATATCCTAGCAGAAGCAGGAGATTTTGTCCTTGCTTCCCTAGATGATATTGCCATCTACAGTCATTCCTGACCAGACCACCCCTTCAGCATGTCAGGGAGGTGTTACACAGACTACAGAGGGCAGGGTTGTCCATTAACCCCAGCAAATGTCAGGTGGGTATGGCAGAGGTCTCCTACCTGGGATATAAAGTGGGGAGCGGTAAGATCAGGCCAGAATGGGAAAAAGTGGAAGCCATTCAGGCATGGTCTGCACCTGTCACCAAAAAGCAGGTGAGGGCATTTTTAGAGACAGCAGGGCTCCTCTCACAGACCTAACAAGGAAAATCATGCCAGATAAGGTAGAGTAGACCTCCAGCATGTGAGCAGACATTCCAGAAGTAGCCAGTCCAGATTACAGCAAATAATTTGTTGTGCAGGTGGATGCTTCAAACCACAGGGTGGGGACTGTACTTAGCCAGATTTCTTCAGAGGGAGAAGAGCACCCAGTGGTTTATCTCAGTTGTAGGCTCCAGCCCACAGAGGAATGCTATGCTGCTGTAGAAAAGGAATGCCTAGCCATAGTGTGGGCACTGCATAAACTTCAGCCTTAACTGTATGGAAAGAAATTAATTGTAATTACAGACCACAATCCCTTAACATGGCTATATTGAGCCAGCCAGCAAAATGCCAAGTTACTAAGGTGGCGCCTAGGATTGCAAGCATATATGTCAGTGCAGCACTGCACTGGAGTTAGCAATGCCAACACATATGTGCTCTCAAGACAGGGAATGGGGTAAGGTATTCCCAGATAGACTCAACCCTCTCAAGCAATGTTTCTCAAGGGTCACTTGAAAAACTAGCTTGAGTTCTCGGGGAGGGGGGATTGTGAAGGCTGCCAGCCGAGTTACCTACAATTTTGTAAATAATCCTATGTCATTTGTAAATATTATTATGATCCACGAGCTTGTCTTACAAATTTAAGAGAACTGTATGTTATGTGTGTCTTAAACTATGTTATGTGCTGAGCTTCAAAAAATGTAACCGCATTGCACTCTGCTGGAGATGAGTGCACTCTTAGAGACAGATAGGAAAACAGTAAGATCAGACTAGATGCTTTCTGTATTTATGTGAGACTGTCCTGCAATGTTGTTTTAAAGTATTTCCTGTGATTCTGAACTCGGTTGTCACTCTATTGGGTTATTGAGTATTGTCTTGTTCTGTTATTATTTATTAGTAAATATATTTAAACCTTTTAATTGTGGCTGGTTTTGTTTAGAGATATTTAAGCTCTTAGAGTACTTGCATGTATTTGGTAATGCTGTACAGGTCACTGTTAAATAGCCTTAGTCTTGGACACACTTACCATTTGGATAATAGTAACATTACACAGTAAGATTGGGCACCCTTTAGTAAGGGCCTTTATAGTAGCTGATATGCAGTGGTTGGTGGCAGTGATAACTACCTTATAGTCTGGGCAGAAGGGGGCATAGCTAGCAAACCTGTGCCAGCCTTTCTCAAGAGTGTATATGTGTTTGTATATAAATCAAATCTCAAAGTGTGTGTGTGTATGTGTGTGTGTGTGTGTGTGTGTGTGTGTGTGTGTGTGTGTGTGTGTGTGTGTGTGTGTGTGTGTGTGTGTGTGTGTGTGTGTGTGTGTGTGTGTGTGAGCTACTTGGGCAGGGACATGAAGCACTGGTTGTACAGATAGGGTGCTAGAGGTCTTGGCTTGACCATTTGGCTGTGATCTTATCCCTATATCCAGTGGGCAGTGTGAGTCTTACTGGGGATCTGGAGAGAGAGGGGGAGATACCAGCCCCAGAATGATTCTGATCTATGTGTGCTCTTAAGGGAAATTGTACTTTGCTGTGTGTGTACTTGTCATCCTCAAAATGTGCACGTCCCTCACTGGCATTAGTGGTGAGGTTTGAGGCTCCTTGATTACTGGGCCAATGCAGGGGCATCACAATATGATCATAGGAGGTTATATGGCTAATGGCCTTGGGCTCTTACAAGCCTAGCCAAGAGTTTATCCCCAAAAAAGAAACCTCAGTCAGCACCTGTTGCCCCTGTTAATGAAGGAAAAAATGGAACCTCTGTGACAGATTTATGATTTCCCATCCACTCATCAAGGTTGCGCTTGAAGAATAGAGTCAGGTAGTCTGTTTGACATGTATAGGAAGTCTATCCCAGAGATGTGGCAGCCTCTGGGAGACAAACCTGTCTCTCCAGCAGGTTTTTTTGGTGTTGCATATTAGATATTAATCGGGTAATGCGATAGGAGTTAGATATGGAGCATCTCTAGCAGGACAGGGTCTGATGTTGCCTTGTAGGTGAGACACAAACCACCTCTGAGTAATCTGTATGATACAGAGTAGAGTGATAGTGATTTAAGTCTGTCCACATAGGATAGGTGTTGGAGGCCATTGATTCTCTTTGTGAGGTATTGCTGTGGCCTTTCCAGTTGGTGCAGGTGTTTGGAGAGGTACATACCAAATGGGGAGTTATACTCAATTATAGGTCTAGTAAGGGAGGAATACAGAGAGGTAATAACCTCCTTTTTCTGGATGAACTCCCTTTATTTATGAGATGATCCAAGCAAAAGACTTTTCTGACCACCGCCGCAACATGATGGTCGAATGTGAGATTGTTGTTCACCTGAGTACCCAGGTCTCTCATCACAGGTTATGTGCTTAGGGGGTTTCTGCTGATGTGGTAATATGTAGGGGCCATGTTTTTGCTGAATGGCATGATAATACAGTTTTTTGCGTTTAACCTAAGGCCATGACTTTGGAACCAGTTATTTATAGCTGTGAGACCCTCTTGCAGTATGTTAACATCAACTGGGGAGTCAGTGACAGCACCCAAATTACAGTAATCCAGAAACTTGGTCAGCCACAGGCCCTTTGTCTTGCCTGGACTTCTGGGAAGTATATGCCAAACAGTAGGGGTCCCAGGACAGATCCCCAGGGAACACCTCTAGTTACAGTTCTGCTTTCAGAGGTGGCAGCACCAATCTTGACCTTGTGGGTCTTATCTGTGAGCCAGCTGGCCACCCATCTGGCTAGATTGGGAGTAACATCAAGTTTCAATAATGCCTGAATGGGGGGGGTTGTGTCAAAGGCCTTGGCCAGGTCAAGGTAAGCTGTGTGTACTGACTATCCCCTCATCAAGGGCCTTGGTGACAGGCTCAAAGAAGTCAACTAGGTTCAATAGCCAAGCTCTGCCCCTGACAAATCTGAATTGGGTGGAGTCGAGTGCTTGGAGATTGCCTATGGCCTTGTCTATGAGATCCATAATGATATGCTCCATGACTTTACAGATTAGACTTGTCAAGCTGATGGGGCAATAGTTTCCCAGGTCAGTAGTGGCACCACCTTTGTGCAAGGAGATGACAATGGCAGTTCTCCACTCTGCTGGAATGAAGCCTGTAATTAGGTTATGGTTGAATAGGGTGCTGAATGGCAGCACTAGTTCTTGCTGGAGATGGTGCAGAATACAGCCTGGGATTCTTTCAGGTCCCATGGAAGCTGTATTCTTTGCCTTGGATAGGGCCTCTAACACTTACTACCATTTTAACTGGCTCATAGCCTGTTATTATTCTAAAGCTGCTGTTTCCATGGTTATGGGATGATGTGGTTCAGAGGTGTGCAGTGCTACTGAGGTGCACTAACCACGCACATTATGTAACTTCTGATAAAGCAAGTTGCTGAGCAAATTATTGTAGTCAGTGAATCAATACTTCTTACACATATATCAGACAAACACATATATCAGCCAACAAGAACACTACAGTATATGCCACATACATCACTCCATAACCAATGGGACCTCACTTGCATAGAAAAGCAAACTGATTTGGGGTAAACTAAACATTTCCAATGAAGTCAAAATATTGGAAAGGCATAATACACCAAGGAGACAAGGACAAAATGCTCTTACAAATGCCAGCATTGTGACATTTGCATACATGCCATATACTCTAGCCTATAGAACATCAGGAAACAGACGACAACTACCACTGGAATGCCATAGCAATCCATCCCAGATGTGGCTCTGCTATCTGGAGGAGTTATGATCTGCAGCTATATTGTACTTGTATACTGTACTTGTTCTGGCTTGCACATCCGCACGAACCATCTCTACTCCCTGCCATTTATTTCTCCCATTCAGGTTTTAGGCAACCATGGTTAGTTGATGTGGTTCCCCTTCTTGGCCACTAGATGGCAGTGCTACACAAAGCAAATTATCTCCCCTAGGCCCAACCCAAAAGAAAATAATACAGGAAAGACAAGAGTTAGAAACTAACAGGCTAAAGAATAAATATTCATAGAGCTGCATTTATTCCCAGTTAGGTACGTTGTTAACAGCCCTGTCTACACAGAAGCATTGTCCTTAGAACTACTTTTGTGTCTGCCACTGCAATTGTTATTTTTTCTCTTCCACATTTAAACAAATTTAACCTGATCTTGGGAACACTAGCCAAGTGGAGTTCCTGATTGTTTCTATTAGGACTATTTCAGTTGGGTGGGACCCACTCCATTTGCCCTTGCTGCACTCAGGCTCACTCTGCTACCCTACCCCATTCTCACCCACCCCACTTCAATTTAATTTATAGCCATAAACCACTCTTCTCCATTACCTCACAGCTCATCCTACCACCTTATCACACTCAACTACCCAATCAGCACTCTTATTAGCCCACTATAGCCCTCATCAGAGAACTAGTATTATACCACTCATTCTTCCAACTCTCCTTAATATAATAAGAATGTACCCCTTACTACATAACTCCAATTTACAACCCCTACTCTGGACAGTCTCCATCTCTAGTCTACTTTTACTATCATCCTTAACAAACTGTCATGTACAGCTTCACCACAACCTAACCACCCCAAGCAATCTACTACCCTAAGCTATAACTCAGCCCCACCAAACATTCAACTAGCTCCATACCTCTTCCACTCCTCTCACACAGACTATCACCTACACAGATTACTTCCACCCAGTAGAAATCCCATTCCTCTCTAAAGCACATTAAAATTATAATCAAGCTTAACAAACTCTACTTATACTTACTAAAAAAACTTACATGTTGTGGCAACATTCACACCAACCCAGATCCAAGCACACCAAGCATTCAAAACCCCAATCAAATCAATCCCCTACTCCACAGACAAACAACCTCTTTCCTCTTTTTAATCTAAATGTGAGAAGTATCCTTAATAAGGTCCATGATCTCCATGCCCTACTAGCTCTATACAAACCAGCCATTGTCTTACTAACTGAGACTTGGTTTAAACCAGACATCAACAATAATGAATTAACAGCTCCAGGGTACAATATCATTCACAGAGACAGTGTAGGAAAAGGGGCCGGGGTAGCCACACTATATAAAAGCCACCTCATCCTTGAACAACTTGATATTACCATCCCAGACTTTAATAACATAGAACACATTGTTGTCAAGTTTAAACAGAACCCCAAAAAACATATTATCATCATTGGTGGTTACATTCCTCCAGGAAACAATATCACAATCATTGAAACCTGCTAGAATGGATAACAAACTCCCTACCCCAAGAAAGTATCCTGCTAGGTGACTTCAATATAGATTGGCTCAACTGTTCCAGCCAAAATCCACTCTCCCACATTAACCTCCATGGACTGACCCAGGTTATCACATCTCCCACCAGAAATTACAAAAGATCCAAATGCCAGTCCATACTGGTCTGGATACTCATATCCCACCCATCTCTCACATACTGAGCTGGATGTCTACCAGACATTCTCAGTGACCACCAACCAACATACCTCTGAAAACCAAAACTCCCCAAATGAGCCAGGTAACTCAAAGAGAAGTCAGAAACAAAAAGAACTTTAACCATAATGACCTTATCAGTCACCTAAAATATTGCAACTGGACCCCTCTAAAGCAGTTAACTCTTGAAGATGCAGTACTATACTTTAATACAACCTTTCTAAAACATTAAACCATCATTCTCCCTCCAGAACTACTAGAATGAAAGCTAAATATGTCCCCTGGCTAACTAAATCCACCAGGTCAATTCTCAAAGGAAGAGACAAAGCATGGATACAATTTCACAAGAACAAGACCTAAGTAGACAAACAAAACTACTCAGAATTACACAACACGGCCAGGAAACCCATCAAAATTGACAAAATCTCCTATTACAAAAATCTACAAAAAAGATATGCAAAAAAACCCCAAAAATTCTGGGCAGCAATCAACTCTGTATTGCAACCTGGAACTCTACCACTCCCACTCCTACAACAGGAAACAACCAAGATAACATCCCCACTCAGTTCAATAACCAAATTAATACCAATCACCCTACCCCAACAAATATACCAACCACAAATGAAACACGAGATCAAAACAAAAAAAAAAGCAAAGAACAGCTCCCACTTTAGCTTTCAGCCAGTGTCAATCAAAACCATTCTAAAACTCCTCCAAAATCTCAAACCCACAACCCTGGCCACTGACAACCTACCCTCAGAATACCTCCAAATAGCTGCAGTAGCTATAGCCTATCCTGTTGCTAGCCTCATTAACATATCTATTTCAGAGTGTAAAGTACCCCATTTATGGAAAACCTTCTATATCATACCACTACACAAAGGGGGTAAATCCTTTGAACTCAATAACTATTATCCTATTGCTGTTCTATCTCACTTGTCTAAATTCTTAGAAAGGGTCATACAAACACAACTCATGAATTTCCTTCAAGAAAAAAGTTTATTATCTAAAATACAGCATGGCTTTAGACCCTTCCATAGTACCACCACCTCACTTATATCATTGACTAATACCATTAGTCACCATAGAAATAACAGACAACTAGTCTCTTCCATATTCTTAGATTTATCTAAAGCTTTCAATATGGTAAACCACAATAAACTTCTCCATTCACTCTCTACCCTAAACCTCAGTATCTCCTCTATCACATAGTTTAAGAGTTATCTATCAGGTTGACAGCAGGCAGTACAATGGCAGAACCAACTATCCTCTTTACTGTCTGTAACATTAGGAGTCCCCCAAGGCTCCATCCTAGGCCCACTACTTTTCATTCTTTTCACCAATCAACTCTCATCCTCCACACCCAAAGCCTCAACAATTCAGTATGCAGATGACACCTCTATCATACGTGCCACCCCCACATTTGAGCTCCTCCACTCCCAAACACAAGAATGCTTCTCACTAGATGAAACCTGCTTCACCAGTCACCAACTTATTCTCAACCCAAATAAAACAAAATTACTCCTCTTCTGCTCTCATAGATCCTTACCCCAAATAGATAACTTTACTATCACCTCTAATAATAAAACTGCAATTACCCCAGCAACCCACACCAAACTTCTAGGTGTTGAAATAGAGAACCACCAAAGATTTGACTTGCACATTGCCCAAACCATCAAGAAAGTTCATAAAAAACTAGGACTGCTCTATCATAACAAGCAATTCCCCTCAAAGCAAGTGAAAACCACAATAGCCAGGACACATCTGTTATCAACCCTCCTCTATGCATTCCCAGTACTAACTAACCTTTGTAAAACCAATCTACACAAATAAGAATCCTGCTACAATAAGATACCTAGATTTGCTAAAGTCTTCTTATAGAACATATCACTGTGACTCTCTCAGAACGCTAAACTGGTTGGAGCTCCATGTAGTACTTCAACTCAATCAATTGTCACTAGCACACAAGGTATACTACCACTCAGATAAAATCCCAGCCTTCTAATATCTTATTCGTCCTCATACCACAACAAGAACCTTGAGATCTAGCACTCTAAACCTCCTAGAAGTCACCAAACATAACAATGAGGCAGGCAAATCTCTCTTTAGCTACTATATTTCTAAACTCTGGAACTCCCTACCTGCCCACCTAACATCCAACAATTCCACTACACAATTTAAAGAACTTTTAAAAGCCCACTTCATGAACAATTGGCTATGCTTCTGTGTCACCCCAGGGTAAAGAAGGGCATACAAGCAAAATCTCTAACTCTGCCATTGTCAAGTCTAGTTTCTCACCTGGTTTCTGGTCCAAGTGTGACCTTATCAAATGGAATGAATAACTCTTCAAAGAAAAGCATGCACTGTTAACATACTCTATCTATAAGTCTGCAAAAACTGCATGTATTGTATGCATGTATAAGTCTGTAATATTCTACATGTATCAAGAAATGTATTACCTCTGAACTGTGTATCTTGCTATGAGCCTGTACTAATACTGTAATTTTCACTTTTCTCAAGAGCTTGTTTATGGATTAAAATGGAGCTTTTCTCCCTGGGCCTCTGCTGAAAATGGACATGTGTCCAGTCACACTTTCCCGGTCAACAAATGTAAAATAAATAAATAAATCATTCTGGTCCACAGAAGAATACTTGGATGGTAGAAGTCTGGCATGTCATCACCATCTGATTAGTTAGTCTGCATGGGTCTCATGCTCTGTCAAAGTTCAACATAGAAAAAAAAAAACATTATACACACATAATAAGCATTCATCTAAAATCAGTGAACAAATAAAATGTCATATAAGCTTACACAATCTATATGCTGTAACTATTTTATATATATATACATATATATATATATATATATATATATATATATATATATATATATATATATATATATATATATATATATGATGTTACACTACTATATGACCTTATCCAACACTAACACAATCTATTATGAGGTATGAATCCAATCCATAATAATTTATAAAATGGTGTGTAATGTAATAAACCACAATCAGATATTCACCAGAATAATTGCAAACAGAGTATATAGTATGCAGTTAACATCAAAATGTATGTTATAATTGTGACAGTATATCTGGCCCATAATGTTTGTTTATACATTATATAACAAAAGATAAAAACGGTATAATAATAACAAGTGTACTGTCATGATTAGCATTTTAAATGTCAAAATATTCATATATTATTATAAACAGAAGGCTATGCATAGACCAGTGTGCCCATTATACACTGTCATTATGTTACTATGCTACATTATATGATGAGTGGATGGGAAATAGGAAATACACCCTGGGGATCACTTCTGTGTCTCTGCTCGACAGTGGCACAGGAAAATAACTTTCTTGGGTGGAGTAAGCTATGGAACCTTGCTGGCTAGGCTTACATAGGCCCTTGAGCCGATAGCCTGGTACCTACCCATGAACCTATGAACCTATGCAGTACTCAGTTAATTAGACATGCATCTGTTATTACTTGTACATTTACAAACATATCAGATTTTAGTGTACATACAGAACACACATACACACACTCTCAAGACAAGCATACTATACTAGTATATAACACTAACAGACTCCATTCTAAAAGACTTGCCTCAGTATAAGTTAACACTGCTACCTAATATAACAATACTTGAAGACAAACATCAGTCAAAAACTCTGAGAAAAGTTCAGTTGAAAAGTGGTCCCTATTCATTACTCAATATGTGCCTCATACATTTTTGTTGAGGCATCAATATTACATTTCAGTTTCCACTATAACTTATGTGTGAATAATGTGTCATATTTACATCCCATGATTAAAATATGTGTCTTTAAAATATATTGTAAGATTAACAAGTAATGGTAGGCTTAAAAGATATATGCAAATGATATGAGCAATGCAACATGGTTAATGGGTGTCTTCTCAACATCATATAATTGGTATGTAATTTGAAAGCTTTCAAACAGCTGCACAACCCCAAGCACAGTAACACCATGTAAAGAGCTAGAAATTATGTATATGGCTTACATACATAACTGTCCCTCAACAAATGTATCACTGGCCTTGCCTACATTTGTATTATCCTTACACATGTGCCCTCACAGTTAAAAAATGCAAAGATGACCCTGAATATGCTATGTAATACCTCAAACATTCAACAAATCTGTGACAGGCATGCAGCACACCAATGGCATGCAATGTTGTGTTGAACAAGCAATCACAATGCAATATACATCATTGCAAGAAAACTAAAACATAAGAAGTACAAGTGAATAAAGGTCTGCCAACAGAATTAAAAACATTGAAACAACAAGCACCAGCCCAATAACAACATAAGCAAGCTATACGTAATATATAATTCACAAAAGGTCATTACAAATTCAGCCAAACATCAATGTCCTAGTTGAACAAAAATGTCTTTCTTTTAGGTTGTCAAAAAACATTGCACAACCTCAATTTAATTAAAAAAGAAACTCCTATTGATAACTCCTAAGACAACATCTTACTTAAAATTATGTGCACATTAATATAATCCACACTAAATCACTAAGTATTATATTTAACTTGCAGATGCAGTATGGGAAGTCTGACATAAACATTAGCATGACTGAATGTTATAAGACTGAACATCTAAACCAGAAGATTAACATATGTCAATAGTGGAAAGAGATAACACACACCTCTCTAAGAACAATGCACAATTTCAGGTGCAAGTCTTCATCAGTTGCAAACAGGAAAAGATGATGCATTTCAGCAACATAATGACTGCTTATGTTCAGTGCATAATCAGTACTACGTACAACAGCAGAACAGTGAAAAGAATAGTGGTTATTTCATGCAAACGAGCACTGACATGTAATAAGATATCAGACATTTGCATAATTAGTCATTGATGTATTACCTTCACTACTGTGCATACATAAAGATTTCACTAGAAAAAAACAGACAAACTGAGATTCAAATCTACAACTGTCACATACATTCACAACACAGACCAGAACACTACCTGCCTAACTAATAGACGTTGGCTGTAATTACATGAATTGATGGAAGCCAAACAACTTACATCTTAGCGCTAAGTTGCTCATAGAGCAGCATAGGGCAGCGCCGGTTAATCAAGTTTAAACTATTTCTGGCTCCATAAAGTCTGCTCTTCAATTTTTCCCTTAGAACTGTTCTACTTGCAATCTAAACAGCCTATACTCTATCTGAAAAGCTCAGCACTTGCTCCTAAAGCATTTTTTATACAGGTAAAGCACTCTTAAACAAAAGAAAGTACTTCATTCACCTAAATTCCCTTGAGTACCCATTTCCCTATAGGTCCTTTCTGACTCAGTTACACAGCAATCTTTTTCACTATTTCTAGCATGTCGAAGGGTCAGTTGCTGGCGTCCTCTCCTGTTCAGCTGGCGAATCTGGGAATCTTGAAGCAATGTTACAATTGCCTCATGTACACAGACAACCCTCTCCTCCTCCCAACAAATACAAATATATGCGAGAGATGCAACTATATAGCCAAACTGGAGGCTGAGCTCTCTCAATTAAGTACTGGCAAGACCAGTCAGGAGGAGAAGGTAACCACGCACACCACAAACCCAGTCTCACATAGAACTATCACAACTGCAAACCAAACACATAAACACACAAAAACATACTCGGAGGCACTGATTAAAAATCTACCAAAACAACAGAGGCCTCCAAAGCAGACACCCAAGCAACCGCCACCTCAAGACATAGCACATGCAACACATAGTTCACAAAGTCAGTGTGCTAAACAGTCACAGCCCTTAAGGCCAAACAACATGCCAGACACACTTGTAATAGGTGACACTGACGTCCCGCTCACCAGACTGAACAAGGAAAAGGTCACAGTAAGCTGCCTGTCGGGAGCTAGAATCCACCACATAACACATGCACTCAGGTCACTCCACAGCAAGTACAAATATGACTCAGTCATTGTACATGCCGGTGTGAATGACCTGAGACGTACCTCCCTGGACTAATGAAAAGAGACATAGAGGAGCTCTCCGATTATGTAGCCCAGGCCGGTATGACCCTGACCCTGAGCAGCATCTTACCCTCACCAAGAATGATGCCACAGTACAAAGACAAAATGACCAGTTTTAACAATTGGCTTAATTACTGGTGTCATTCTAAGGGGATCCAATGTCTGACTGCTTGGGATGACATGCTTGACAAGCCATGCTGCTTCGCAAGGGATGGCTTGCACCTGTCATCCCTGAGCTTCCGGATATTGGCCAAGGCTTTTGCCACCCCCATAGTGCCTTTTTTAGGCAAGGCTCAAATGACAAACCTACCTCCCTAGAAAACACAAGTGGAAAAAACTAAGGGTAATGCTGCTCAATGCCAGAAGTCTAAACCTCAAGATGCCGCCCGAAGCCCTCCACAGTATGGAGAACATCGATGTCTGTGCAGTGACTGAAACCTGGTTCAAGGCTCCTGAGAGCACCCCAGCACTATCAGGTTTTACCTCATATCATGCTTTCTGGCCCCAAAACTTGGACCAAACCACAAAAGGAGGGGGAGTATCCATATTCATCAAAGATACCCACACCTCCAGGTTAGTGGCAATGCACGAAGCATCAGAGACCATCCAGGTGCAACTAACCATAGGCAAAACTGCCTTACAATTTGTAGCATGCTACAGACCACCCTCTCAAACTCAGGAATCCCACACAGCTTTCCTGAAGACAATGGAGAGTAAGAATGTCTCTCCAAATACCATCATATTGGGAGACTTCAACTACCCAAACATAGACTGGGAACATTACTCAAGCCCCAACACCCTAGCCCAAACGTTCCTAGAATTCATAAACTCAAAAGCAATGGAAAAACTAGTCACCATTCCCACAAGAGGAGACAATATACTAGACCTGATCATCACAAACATGGGGACAAAATGATCCACACCGGAAGTATATCCCTCTTTGGTAAGATCAGACCATAAATTAATCTCACTGGAAATCCACATCCCGCCCCACCCCTGCACAAAGACCACAGTGAAGAGCTTCCCAAAAGCCAACTTCACACTTCTTAAGACTGAAGTGGTATCCTTCAAGGCCCCTGGGCCAGTGGAAACCGCAACCCACACTGCTGAATCCTTTGCAAATGCCTTCTACGGGCACCTTCAAGAATGCATGGATCATGCAATCCCAAATAAAACCAAGACCCATTCCCCAAAGGCAGGCGCCAGTCTGGTGGACCCCAGCCATAAACAAACTTTACAACAGGAGGAGAAAGCTACTACATGACAGAGCAAAATCCCTAAAAGGGAAGGCATCTCTGATCAGTACTAGCAAAAAACTACGATCACTCATAAAATCATCCAAGGCCAACTTTGAAAGAAAAATCACAAAAGACACAAAAGACAATCACAAGGCCTTCTTTAGCTATGTTAGAAACCTGGGTGGAAACTCCCAGATATGCTCAGAGTTAGTCCAAAATGACACAAAATACACTGAACCCACTGACATTGCCAACATTCTGGCAGACAGGTTCAGTGCAAATTTCTCCTCCCCCTCCCACCCAAAAGGAGAAATAACTATCCCAGCAGAGTGTAGCCTCCCTAACATCTCAGATGCCCAGGTGAGAGCTGCCCTCTCTAAAGCTAAAAACACAGCATCAATGGGACTGGACGGTGTCCCGGGCTGTGTACTACATGAACTCCAAGAGGAACTAAACCCACACATAAGGCTGCTGTTTAATCTTAACCTTACTACAGGATACGTACCCAAAGAATGGCATATGGCAACAGTGGTCCCACTTCACAAAGGCGGTGCTTCTATGGACCCTGGAAATTACCACCCCATAAGCTTGACAAGCCTGGTCTGCAAAGCTATGGAGAGGATCATTATGGAACTCATAAACAAAGACATTGGGGACCTACAGACATTGGATCCTACCCAATTTGGCTTTGTCAAGGGCAGATCCTGCCTTTTGAACTTGGTCGACTTTTTTGAAACAGTCACTAAGGCCATTGATGAGGGTAAGGCAGTTCACACAGCCTACCTTGACCTTGCAAAAGCCTTTGACACAATACCCCACTCAGGCATCATAGACAAACTCACCAGCTTAAATGTAAACCCATATGTCACAAGATGGGTTGCAAACTGGCTCAAGGACAGAACCCACAGGGTCAGAGTTGCTGGAGCTATGTCAGACTCTAAGCCAGTCACAAGCAGTGTCCCACAGGGCTCAGTCCTGGGACCCCTCTTGTTCGGCATTTATTTTTCCGAAGTACAGGCAAACATAGGAGGACTGTGGCTGACAAAGTTCGCAGATGACTGCAAACTGGGTGCCATAATTGATACTCCAGCGGACACAAACATTCTTCAGAGAGGCCTCATAGAAAATGGATAATTGGTGCCAGAGCCATGGCCTTAAGCTGAATGCCAAAAAATGTATAGTCATACCCTTTGGGAAAAACAAGGTACCCACAAATTACCACATAGGTGGTAATCCATTGGCACGGAAGAGGAAATCAGGGACCTAGGGACCCAGGTTGACAGTAACCTCTCATTTGACACTCACATTGCCAAAGTGGTTAGGAAGACCTTCTATATTGCCCACCTTATCATGAAGGGTTTCACATCTAGATCAAGAGAGGTCATTGTGCCCCTGTACTCTTCTCTTATCAGGCCAATGATTGAGTACAATGCCCCATTTGGGATGTATCCTACCCGACACCTGCAGCAGTTGGAAAGACCCCAAAAGTTCCTCACCAAGAGGATAAAGGGTCTTAAACATATGTCATATGCTGCCCGACTGAAAAAACTCCAGCTCTATTCAGTCGCATACTGCCTACTCAGAGGTGATCAGTGCCTGTCGTACAAGGCCATGTCCAATCCGGAATTAATGGACATGCTCCACCTCAGAAAATCCAAATCCATCAGAGCCACGAGAGCAAGAGACTTAAACCTCAACACAGAAATAAATAGGACGTGCTGGAGGGACAGATTCATAACCCAGAGGCTCCCTACACTCTGGAACAGAATCCCAATCCATGTTAGGCAGAGCCCCTCACTAACTCTATTCAAGAGAAATCTTGACAGTGGATGGGAGATCGTGAGGTTTGGTCATCTCTGTGTCACTACTAGACAGAGGCACAGTAAACTAAACCCTAAAAGGGCGTATTATTCTCATCCTAAGGGGTGATGAAAGCCACAACACTCTGGCTAGGCTTATAAATGCCCTAGGGCAGATAGCCTAGTACGAACCTATGAACCTATGAACCTATGAATATGCAGGGAAGCATTACCCACACTAACAAGTGTGCCAGTCTAAGATGATATTGTTTAAGCATACAGATATACTTAACCATGTGGACAAAGACCTATAAATGTATTCAGTTATTGTATACTAAACTTATTGTGGTGTTACATCATAATCAATAAAATTGCGTACATATGTATACAATGTATGATACCTCAATGATGCAATCTTCCTGTTTGTACATATACATAACTACAATATAAAACATAAGTATGTGTACATAGGCTTATAAATACAGATTGATAGACAGTTCTATATGTGTAAATACAGATTGATAGACAGTCCTATATGTGTAGGTGTACATGTGTTTGTCATTTTCTATGAATATGTACACACACACACACATATATATATATATATATATATATATGTATATATATATATCTATATATATATATATATATATATATATATATATATATATATATATATATATATATATTTATTAGCCTAATGTGAAATTGTGTTTGTATATTACTTGATAAGTAAAAGAAAAGTACAAATGCTGCCATGTGCCCTACATTACATATTTAATATCACATCACATTCCATATATTGTATCCAAAATGCATTGTATGAAGTGAAATGGTGACATACGTAACATATATGACTAACAGAGTGGAGCAAAAACAACAGTTTGGAACACATATCATGCAAGGCAGGCATGCCTGTGTAATAATATTCAATCTGTTCAATGATGTATGTAATGTATGCGGTGGGATTAACAACAAAACTATGCAAACACGAGTGCATGTCATCACACTGCTCACAGCAAAACCCCACAAGTATAACAGTTCAGCTTTCCATCTGTCATAGTTTGCAAGAAAACAATTTGAACTTGAAACACATAAGTAGTCATTAAAGGAATTATTGTTCAACTTTGGGATTTAAACCTACACACTTGAAACACAGACTCACATAAACACAAATAATTACTACATACATATATAATAAGTGTTAAGTTGTGGATTATGTGACTTACTATGGGCATCTGGTGGCTGGAGTCAAACCTCTGTGACCCTCAGCAAAGATCTTCTACATCCCTCCAATGTAGGTCATCATAGCAATGGCAGACCTTCACACCAGTCTGGTAGATCCTAGTCCATCTGTGATGCTCTCTTGCAATCTGGTTCCAGATGTTGATCACCATGAAGTTCCTGGGCATGCAATCATTCTCTGTTTAGTACAATATATGGCTGGACTCCTCCTCTGTCCAGTTTGGTCCCCAGACTCACGAAGCCTTCTCTCCATTGACATTTTCAGGATGGGTATTGAAGCTTTTACAAAAATGCTTTCCAAAAATGCTAATTGAGATCCTACTCAGTTCACAGGTAGCAATGGTGTAGTAGAACTATGTATCAATATTACATTTTAAAATTGGTGCATATAGGATGGTACCAGACTATAGCAGAGCATTGGGCGTGTTTTACAGATATTCCCATTTACTAATACCTATTGGGCAGTTGCACTGAGCAGTGTGCACTTATGCCAGGCTATTGGTTAATGTGTCGAGATTCGAGAACTTACATGTTCGCCAATAAGATTCCAAAACATTGAATGTTAATGAACCTCATTAATTATGTATGCTGCAAATAGTACTTAGAAGCTGTGTGCACTTAGCAAACCTCCCTCTTGGGTAAAGCTGACGTACAGATAGCTTCCAAAGGTAAGCTGCCACCTACTTGCAATGCTGTGGTCAAATACCGTGTTATTATCACATAGCTATGTTCACATTATGCTGTATAAAACTACTGAAACATGTTTTTGTATATATGTTGTTTGAAATGTTCTGCATTAGAATCTGTCTGTTACATAAAGGAGGAGGGTAGACGTCAACAATATGCATACATATGGTTACATGTCCATCAGGGACAAGGAGCTTTTCCCCTTATGATGTTGTATGGATAAAACAGACCAGCCCTGGTGAACTACAGATATAGAAGGAATCAACATATACCCATAGTTATTGTTGAAAAACTTGTAATGTCTGGCATATGCTTACAGAGAACAATGACTTATGGGGATTTCTGCAAGCTGTATGTTCAGAGACTTATGTACATATGCTCTCTGATGCTTAGTCATATAGTAGCAGTTGTGAGTACATTCAGGGGGATAGAGGCACCATTAGGTTGGCTTACCATTTACATTGTTTCTTATGGTAATATGTAGCCATGACTACAAACAGGCCATTGTCATATGCTGATGTTTTCCTGCCCTGCTTCTCTGTAAATTTCAGTAAGTGTGTTGTGTACCATATCATGACACTCACATTTGTTCTGATGTTTGTCACTGACTGTGATAATATCTGAGCTGCATCCTACATTCTTGAGGTTGAATTGGTGCTTGTGTTTAGATATGCATGTAACTGTGACAATAGCACTGTTATAGTACTGAAATTGTGGCCTATCAGTTATGTGTTTGACCCTTATTTTTAGTATCCACTGACATGGGTTCAAATCCTACCTCTGAATATATGACCTGCACAAACTTGTTAAAAAAACTGATAGATGTGCTAATGTTGTTAGTCCATATGGATCACCTATTCAGACATGTTTTCAATGTTCATTCAGATTATCTGCATATAACAGTGCATACATGACACTGATTGTTTTGCATAGCTATGCACTGTAAATGAGAGGTGAGCCATTCATTTGATGTATACTTTTAAATTGCCATATCAATATGTAAGCCTTTATAAAAACTCTAAGATGTGCATATCACCCGGTCTTCCTGAAGTCAAACGGAAATAGGAGAGCTAATTTTTCACACACAGAAAATGAAATAATAATTGATGCTCTGTAACAGCATGGCCACAGCCTTCCTGGATGGACAAGCAATACTGTGTGGGGGGAATGAAGTGTGGACAAATCTACCACACATGATCAGTGCTGTAGGTGGTCACAACAGATCCAAAGAGGCCCTTCAGTGACATTGGTCTGATATGATCCTCCTTGCAGCCATCAGACTCTGATGCTATAAGAGGGTGAGGAAGGCCGCTAGAGGTGGACCACCATTGCTTCTTTCATAAGAGATAAGAATATTCTGGGTATCACACCATTCACCAGCCAAGATCATAATATACCCTGAAGAGGTATTGAGGTAGATGTTTCAGGATGTACAGATATGACCAGTGTTCACAAGTACAGCAGCAAACACCAATTCTAAATTAAGGACATTAATTCACACTTCTTGCTGTTATGTTATATTTGTGTTACAGCAGCAAAACTATATCATGAATATGAAAGCACACCTGATACTGATGCACAGAGTGTTACAACCTGTTATCTTACCAGCACAGTCCATATATAACACTCCCAGCAGGATGCGTGATGTTATGTTTTCAATTGCAAATGTCCTTCACTATCTGAACAGCAGCAATACGTCAAGTATGTGTGTCCATATCCTGTTAGTGTGATCCATAGTTGTTGTGTGCCTCTCTGTCTCCTGTTATGACTATGGATTATACTCATATGTTGTTGTTTATGTGTGTTATTTTAACCTACAGATTCATTATTACAAGACATTGGTCAGGAAGCTGCACATACAGACAGACCTGGTAAGGTTGTTCATATGGTTGATATTGTGCAGCACTGTTTAGCACACCTGTAATTTAGGATATTAATATTGGTATGTTCCCTGGGCGGCCATGGTGGTGCAGTGGTTAGCATTGTCACCTCACAGCAAGAGGTTCTCTGGTTCGATCCTCAGCTGGGGTGCCTTCTGTGCGGAGTCTGCATGTCCTCCCTGTTGTCGCGTGGGTTTCCTCCGGGTGCTCCGGTTTCCTCCCACATCCCAAAGACATGCTGCAGGTGGATTGAACACTCTAAAATGGCCCTAGGTGTGAGTGTGTGCATGTGTGTGCCTTCTGTGGAAGGTTGGGCACCAGGCTGGCAACTCGGCACTGTAAAACTCCACTGTCAATCATGAGTGGACAGGTGATCCACTGTGGCGACCCCTAACGGGGAAAAGACAAAAGAAGAAGAAGAAATATTGGTATGTTCCCTACACAGGTACATCTGATGGACACGTGCACCATTTCTCACATCAGTGTCTTCATATCCTGTTGGTGTGATCCATAGCTGTTGTGTGCCTATGATTCCAGTTAAGACTGTAGAATATACTCACATGTTGTGTTATAATACAGGATCTACATTATGACAGATTTCATGCTCTCCAACTAGGAAGGACATACCTGGAAAGGCAGTCTATATCATTGCTACCTTTCACTATTGATAATTACATCTGTGCCCTCCATGACTACTCTGTTCTTGTTCACCTGTCTAGGGCACCTGCACATCATCCTCGCTCATCCAGTATGTGTCTATATTATCTCCTGTATGTCATACCTCAGTTGGAATGCAACATGATGTCTAATATGTGCTTGATAATGACTAATGCTTGTCTAGCTTTCCACATGACAATGGAATTTTACCCCTCTGCACTTGTGGTGGAGTCACAGGAGGACATTTCAGGTAGGTTTTAGTAGCTGTATTGTCTTCATCTGTCATTTTTGTTTGATATGTAAATTACATGGCATATCTCAGTTATATAGGGTCTCTAAACCACCCACAGCCATGACAACCTTGTAAGTTCATTTCCTCATTAGCACTGAAGTTATGCAGTTGTCCCAGATTTCAGTTCTATGCTGCATTATTTGATTTTGGTGAATGTATGTGCCATATGTCATATGCCTCTTTTTGTAGCATGTCCACTGCCTGCATTCTCTTCCAGTAGCCCATCCTAAAGTGGGATGTGATGTGCCTAACTGGGATAATACAGCCTGTGGCACACAGGCCACTGCATTGGGCTAATTGTCAGTCTCAGAAGGGGATAGCCATGTGGTTCATGGTGTAGCTTCTGTCTGTTATCTTTCGGCTTTTCCTGGTTAGGGGTCGCCACACCAGAACTCCGGTCTGCTAATGATTGGCAGTAGATTTTCACGAGCGCCGAGGTGCCAGCTCGATGTTCATCCTTCAGTTCAACCTTTTATGCATGTCTTTCGAACACCCACCCAACCGTGGAGAGGATATGCAGACTCCACACAGAAGGCACTCCCTGCACTCCAGCCAAGAATCGAATGGGAGAACCTCTTGCTGTGAGGCAACAATGCTACCGCTGCACCATCGTGGATGTTTGCATGTATAGGTGGGATAATGTGGCTGGCCACTCTGATGATGTGGGGACACAAGATGATGGACATGATGATGAGTGTGTCCCACTGTCCCACGCTGAGTCTGATAATGATGGTAACTCTACCCTATGATGGACCAATACTGCCCCTCATACATGTTGTGCATGTCAGAGGTTGTCTGTTTACTATTACAGGCATGTGAATGTTTACATTGACATAATGGCTCTGACCTGCATGCACTTGGCCAAGCTACTGTTTGTTTAGAACACCAGCTACATGTGTTACATGAGGGTCAGGAGAGGAGACATGGAGAGGTCATGGCAGCATTGTTTGTACAGCATGACAGTATACTTTCTGTCAAAAACCTTGTTACAGCAGTGCTAAGGCACTGGGTGTTATGTTCCCTATCTGTACTAAGCAGATTACCTCTAGTGGGAAGAGGCAATCCCCCTCTCATTAGACCCACACATGGCCTTCACATAATTAATATCTCTGCTGTAATGTGAATGCACATCTGCTGTTGGTCACTGAACTGTGAGTCTTGTGCAGACTGTCACATCAAAGTACTTCTCCTACTCACTGTCCCCCCAAATGTTAGTGTCACCACATCCAGCTCCTTGGTACAGCACCATGGGCAGAGTGTTTCCAGACATGACAGGAGCAGCCAGGACAATGGCATGAGCCATCAGCATGGATGCCCTAGTCTGTGTTAGAGTAACCCTGACAGTTGATCCAATGTGTATCCTGTTGTGTCATTCTGACCCTGTGGCAATGATGACCACTGTGACGATCATTGGCTCGTCCAGCTGTAGTTGCTTTTTCATATGTTTGATGCCTCAAGGTTTTTCCTGATCATTTATCTGACCTAAGTGACTAGCTTCATTTTGTGATATGTAGTACGTATTTGTCATGGTATATGTTAGTACAGATACTGATGACAGTAATGATATATGTGTCTCTTCATGCTATGTTTGCATCTCTTGTGAGGTGACATATAACACACATCTATCTGGTTAACAGCATGTTATCTTTGTCATCCAACACTGAGTGCTACATTACATATTTCTTGCTGTCATGTGTGCCTTCCCAAATCTCACTGATTCCACACACATATATTTAACTATGTTTCTGTATCCCCACATTGATGCATGCTCCATGTTTGTTTAGTCACTATCGTTGATGCTCTACATGTTTGAACATACTTCTACCTCTAACTGAGTTATGTTGCAGCAATAACCTGTGCACCAAAATGTTGTCTTTTGTGGGACATGCCATGTCAGGTATGGGATGTGAGGCTTCTTTGTGTTTATTTTCTTTCTGGCCAGCTCTTGGTATGTTTGTAATCCCTCATGCTGCTGTATGCTGTTTACTGTGTTGTAACACACTGTTATTGTGTGATGCATCAATGTTAATGTACAGACCCTGCTTTTCAGTCATGTTTGTGCTGATACATTTCCACACACTGCATGGGCCTCCTAGATTTCTTTTTTTTTGCATTTTCTGTTTGAAAATATTTTTATTCATTTTCAAAAAGAAAAACATATATACAGGTTATTTATGACAGTGAAGTATTTACAAATTATTTAAACAGGTTAGCTAAAAGCAGTAAACAGATATCAACATTAAAACCAAAATAAAATATTTACAAGGGTGTCTATTGTTGGCATATAATTGAATTTCTATATAATTGCTACCTGATTATAATTTGCTACAGCCATTACTCTCCAACATTTCAGTTACTTTTTGCCATGCTATATATAATGTTGCCATGCTATATATAATGATGCAGTTACTTTTTTGCCATGCTATATATAATGATGTAGTTTTTTCAGTTTTTCCTTTAATAGTGTTAATTTCCAGTTGCAATACTGCTGACACCATATTCATGAATTGCTTAAAAGTTGGAGAAGCTTTTCACTTCCAGTTTGATGTAATGTTCTTTCTTGCAATGGCTAGGAGAGTCCACAAGATTACATATCTTGTTCTTGGTACAGTCAGGTACAGGTACATTAAACAAAATAAGAGATTTAGAAATCTGGAATTTGTCATTGAATACCATTTGCAGAAAATAATTTACTTTATCCCAGTATGGTTTAATCAAATGGCATTCATAGAACATACGCTTCCAGACTGCTTTTATTGTTAAATCACATCTCTAACAGCCTAGATTTCTTGAGGTACTGATTATTTTATGACTACCTTCCCATGCTACATTTCTGTATGATGATATCCTACCTGTTCAATGAAACCTTCTGTAGTGCATACCTCCTGCACCCCACACATTTGCCTGTGTGATCTTCTTTGGTGATGTACTTTGCAGACAGACTTCCTGCATTGATATTTCCCCTGTATACATCCACATATGTTCCTTACTGAGTGTTGTGCATATGTCTTAATGCTATACCTTATGCTTCTGTTGTGTATGATGTTCAATGTGGACAATTATTGGTTTCTTTCCATTAGTCATTCTCTGTGCTGTTGTGGCAACCAATAAACTTCACTGTTTAGTCTGTATACATTTATATGCATGACTTGCCATGACTCAAGGATGTGAGTTAGCCACCGCTATGTTCCTGTACTAAGATATATGGCCAATTCCTCTGTCACTCATGCCTATTTCTTCCCACCCCTGTGTCTTCCTGATCATGCTGTGACAGCTCTGGTATGTCATCCTCAGACATCTGGGGTTCTTGGGGTAGGTCACCCACACCTGCAGCTGGCAAGCCACCATGCTTTGCTGTTATCATGTTGTTTAGCATGGCACATACGGTAACCATCTGTGATGCTTTTTCTGGTATGTATTTTACTGCACACCCAGATGTGTCCAGACATCTGAATCTTGCTTTCAGCATGCCAAACACATGCTCAAGTGTGTTTCATGTCAGGGTGTTTACGCTGCTGTATGCATCCTTGACAGGGGTTGATGGGTCTCTGTATGGCATCATTAGCCAGGGATCCAGTGGGTAACCATATTCTCCTGTTTATATGAAGGTGATAACACATAATTAGTTCTCATACTTATTGTTGACAAGTCTAGAAACTGCTTATATCAGAGCTGTTGTCATGCATGTACAAAATAGTAGTCCCTCAAGAATTTCACCAAGTTGAAAAGTAGCCTTCAGACTGCTTTCCCTCCAAATTGCATCATCATGCACACTACTGGGGTGTGTTGCCATGATATTAGTAATGAGGCCATCTGCTGGGCACACCAGCTGACAATTGAGTGATGGCCACACCTTTCTATTAATATAACATTCAGCAACACATACTGCTAGGGTTTTAATTAAGACTTGAGTGCAGCCTATTGCACTGAGGACACAAGGGAAATTGGCTATGGCCTGCTCTCTATGGCTGTTGTTGGTAAGTGGATATATTCATCCACCTTGATACACATTTCTGCCAGGAATTATGACAGGATGTGACTGGCAGCTGTCTTAGGACACACCTATGGAATCTCTCATAATCACCTGAAACATCCCAGAGGCCAGTATATGTAGACTCGAGTACACTTTTTTATATCGGTACTGGGTTACTTTGCAGACTATGCATCAATGTGGGGTGCACATGTCCTGAACACAGCCAGCACCAGCTCTCTGTCTAATCTGTATCTGTCTATTATTTCCTTGTCAGAGAGCTGGCTTAACTGTAGCCTTGCTTGGGGCCTGGATGCCTACCTTCTGGGACTCAGTTACAGATTATCTTCTAGTATGGCTAGCAGTACCCCAGCCTCCTGTAGTACATTAAATGCAGGTTGCATTTTTTTAAGTAAGGTTTGTGGATTCTGCAAGATTGTCTAAGAATATGTGGAATATAGTGGCATTAAGATAAATCAGATATGACCACCATATAGCGCTTTCAGAAAGTTGTCAGCAAAGTACTTTGCATTTCAGTTGCATTGGGAGTGCCCATTCTGTTCTGGAATCTGGTGGGTGTGTGTGGAGTCACTAATTATCCTATATTAATTAGATAATTACTTATTCTTGTCTTGGCGTTTGTTGTAAAACATTGTTTGCAGCTGATGCATTGATGTCTTCCTTCAGAGTGCTGCACTGTTCACAACTTTCTGTTGGAATTCAGCCATTATGTTATTATACAAACATGATCACCCTGGCATAAGTTATTAGCAAGGCCTTAAATTCAAAACAGAGTAACCATTGCCTCCATTCAATGTACATGGACAGAAATGAAATATGTTGATAGAGAGTATATACCTCTCAACTTCTGTGCTCAAGAATTCTGGACGAACCTAACAATAGTGGATGGACAAAGACCCAAAAAACAGAGACATTTTTTTTAATATTATTCCAATTCACTGAACAAACTGATATGCATTTTCTGAACAATGAGAATAACAAAACCCTAATGTCTGTCATTAAGTGACTCTAATCTTCAGTAATTTACCAGAAAATTAAAAATTTTATATGAAACAGAGCAACATGTGAGGTAAAATCAGGGACATTCTGTAAAATCAGGGACAACTGAGAATTATGTTGGCTGAAGCAAAAAACTTAGTGGATGAAAAATTGCAGTTGAGGAAAAAGGTAAACAGTTGTGTCTCTGCATACTTAATGAAATAAGATTGGCTTAAATACAAAGAATTTGCTGAATACATTAGACTCAGAGGTCAACTAGAGATTATAGATCATTCACTTCATTTAGGAGGCTTTTTGTAGTGAGGCTAACTATGTTATTAAAATAATAATAGCATTTTCTTTTATAATGACATCTTTCACCATCTTTTTTGCTGCTAAATGCATAAATAATACTCTCATTTTATGACTTCAGTGAGGCATGGTAGTACTTGCAGCTATGCACTTCCAGAAGAGGAGGCATTTTCTCAGTTTTATTTTTGGTGGGAGTTATCTGATTTGGGGTTCCTCTGAGAACTTCAGTTTGTAATGTTTTAGCACTGTCTAGTTGAAGCAATAAGTTAATTTTAGACACAATTCACTGGTTTAACAGTCACATCTCTGGATAAACTTTAGATGTTTCTTGAAATGGCTTGCAAACACTGTGCCAAAGAAATTTATAAAGACCAGCACATGGTGAACTAGGTAGCTGCCTAGGGCTTGATGCTGTCATCGGAGTGTAGTAAGTGATAGAAAAAGAAATATTCATATTATCAGTAAGCTTCTCTATGCTCTGCTGCTCCAGGATGCCTCTCATTGGGTCTGCATTTGAGGGTTCACACTCAAAACATGATATTCAGTTTTTCAATGTATTGCCATTGGATGTTAGCTTTCATTACTGTTGTGGACTGGAGGAATTATTTGCTGCCATTTGGAATGTGCTGTTTACTGCTTTAACTGGATTTGGCTTTACTGCTGCTGAGTGTTTTACTGCCATTTCATGGACAGACAAACTGGAATCAATTGTTTTTTCCTTTTGATTACAGGAATTACCTCTGTGGCTGGAATAAGCATTTTTTTTAAACTGTGTGTGTGTGTGTGTGTGTGTGTGTGTGTGTGTGTGTGTGTGTGCGTGCGTGTGTGCGTGCGTGCGTGTGTGTGTGTGTGAGTGTGAGTGAGTGTGAGTGAGTGTGAGTGTGGAGTGAGTGTGGAGTGAGTGTGAGTGTGTGTGTGTGTGTGTGTGTGTGTGTGTGTGTGTGTGTGTGTGTGTGTGTGTGTGTGTGTGTGTATGTGTGTTTGTGTGTGAGTGTGTGTGAGTGTGAGTATGAGTGAGTGTGAGTGTGTGTGTGTGTGTGTGTGTGTGTGTGTGTGTGTGTGTGTGAGTGTGTGTGTGTGTGTGTGTGTGTGTGTGTGTGTGTGTGTGTGTGTGTGTGTGTCTGCTCCTGAACATACCTCATAGGAACTCTCACATCTTTCTTGGTGCATGTTCTGATGAAGTCCCATTCTGGGTAGGGACAAAAGTGCTGGAATTTGACATTGTGCTCAACTGTTTTTTATTTCACTGTTCCAGTGTGTATGTTGTATGCTGTGCTCAACAAACCTGTTTGATGTGGAAAACTTTGTTGGTGGTTTTACAAGCCCAAGTTGACCAGTTATATCCCTTGTTAATCTTTGGTCAAACTACTTTGATGTTCAATAAAGGGCATTTGAATTGCGCTCTTTAACCAGTTGTGCACCTGACATTTGTAACTATTCTGCAGTGCTCATCTTGCCATTTCCTAAATACTATGACTAAAAACAAAATGGCTGCTGTGCAAAGTATACCATTGTTTGTTTTCTTTGTGGCTACAAGGATAAACCTACACTTTTTGATGGCAAAAATGTTTTTCCTATTATGTAAATTATATTTACAGCATATCTATGTGGCTGAAAACATAACAGTCATTCTCTGTCAATAAGGTTGCAAACTAGAGCTCCTATGGTACAGGGATTGATTACCTCATTCCACTTTTATGTACTGTGTGACCTTGAGCAAGTCACTTAACCATTGTTCTCAGATCATGACTGAAAAGGAGTGTGCATTCAGTAGGCCTTCCTAATTAACGAATCGTATTATGGTAAACTGAAGCTAACAGTGATATTTATCCTGGAGATGTACAACAGTAGAGCCATTGATTTGACAGATGAAATGTTAGTTGTGTTTTGAATAGGTTTGCATTCTGAATGGATTTCAGTGGAAGTGGGATGTGGTTCCATAGTTTAACTACCATATTTGAACAGAGAGTCAGCTGCACTATTACATGATTTTGATTATAGTGAGCAGTGATTTTTCTCTAAAGCATACAATTCTATTGGGTGAGTAGTGTTATAATAAGTTGTTAAGGGCTGGGCTATTTTCAGGCTTATACAGAAATCTGTGTATTGTAGTTAGCTGAGAAAGAGCTATGTGATGTGATAGAAATAACCAGTTTAATTAGGTAGTGATGAGTTTTATTGTTGCAGTTTACTGCAAATTTGGTATTTCATTAGAGGATTGCTCAGTTATGGACAATTGTTAGACTAGACGTTAAGTGAAGATTTTGGCAGCATGGAGAGATGGCAGTAAAAAAGTAGAAGATACGTTTTCTATCTAATGTATCGAGTTTTGATGAGTTTTTTTTAACTGTGTGTGATACATGGTGGACAAATTTCAAATGGTTATCCATGATCCAGCAATTTTGTATGGTTTACAAAACAAATTACTTAATGGAATTTCAATTACTGTATTTCAAATGATAGAGTGAAGGAAAGTTACTTATGAAGTATTAAGTTTCAGTTTTATAAACTGTGGAAATAATTCAGACAAATTTGATGCTTGTTTGTTTGTTTAATTTAACTGTGGAGGCTGCCCACTAAAGTGTGCTAGCCTGTGTAACTAATTTATCACTGTTTCTGCATTTTCTGTGTGTTTCTACCAAAAAAACAAAAAAAAACTAAAAAATAATCCTTGTTTTCCCGCCTTCCTCGACTAGTTTAGACCAGTTTACAGGCATTGCTGTATTCTGGGCTGTGGTGTAGTTCTGTGTTGTCCATTACCTTACTTGGATAGAAGGAAGTTTCTTTGCTCACCAGTGGGAGTGGGGAGCCTTGAGCAGCCTACCTGTCCTTGGGGGAAGTGACCTCAGAACAAGAAGCTGTAGTAATTGGTTGTTTGGGACCATTTCCAGCTCTTTTGTAGTTCACTGTTTAAAATCCGCCTCTGGGCATTTTTTTCTGGCTATACTGCTCAGACAAGCTCCATGTGGGTTTACAGAGTGGTCCTAGCAGCAGGGAACTCAGAAAAGCGACTACCTTCTGGATTTAAGTATCTTTACTTTTGTTCACTTGAAATAGCTTCTGTAGCTTACCTTGAACTAGCCTGAACTGTTTTTAACTGATTGCTGCATTATTTTAAAATCTGCACTTAAAGTTACATTTTAGTCGAATTTGATCGAAAGTTTGCTTGTTTGTTTGTTTAATTTAACTGTGGAGGCTGCCCACTAAATGTGCTAGCCTGTGTAACTAATTTATCACTGTTTCTGCATTTTCTGTGTGTTTCTACCAAAAAAACAAAAAAACAAAAATAATCCTTGTTTTCCCGCCTTCCTCGACTAGTTTAGACCAGTTTACAGGCATTGCTGTATTCTGGGCTGTGGTGTAGTTCCTGTGTTGTCCATTACCTTACTTGGATAGAAGGAAGTTTCTTTGCTCACCAGTGGGAGTGGGGAGCCTTGAGCAGCCTACCTGTCCTTGGGGGAAGTGACCTCAGCACAAGAAGCTGTAGTAATTGGTTGTTTGGGACCATTTCCAGCTCTTTTGTAGTTCACTGTTTAAAATCCGCATTTGCACGGCTTTGCGCGGTTGTACACATAGCGCAGCGCCGGTTAAACAAGGTTAAACTTTTTCTGGCTCCGCCAAGTCTGTTCTTCAAATTTTCCCTTAAGGAAGCTCTACTCTTAGTATAACCAGACTACTCGCTGTATTATAAGCCTAGAACTTGTTCTCAATACTTCTCTACTAAGTAAGCACTCTCGTACTAAGTAAAGCACTACATCTATTTACCACCCCTGTGAATACCCACTTCCCTTAAAGGTATACCACTCCCTTATACTGTTCTAGCATGTCGAGTGGTAGATTACTGGCGTTGTCTCCAGTTCAGCTGGTCAATCTGGGCATCTTGAGACAATGCTACAATTGTCTCATGTACACAGACAACCCTCTCCTCCTCCCAACAAACACAAATACATGTGAGAGATGCAACTATATAGCCAAACTGGAGGCTGAACTCTCTCAACTCAGGACTGGCATGACCAGACAGGAGGAGATGGCAACCACACACACAACAATCCCAGTCCCACATAGACCTACCACAACTGCAAACCAAACACATAAAAACACAAAGACATACTGGAGGCTCTAATAAAAAACTTACCAAAACAACAGAGGCTCCCAAAGCAGACATCCAAAAATCCACCACCTCAAAACAAAACACATGCAACACATACTTCAATAAATCAGTGTGTCAACCAATCACAGCCCTTAAGGCCAAACACCTTGCCTGATACACTAGTAATAGGTGACTCCATTGTCAGACACACTGATGTCCCACTGACCAGGCTGAACAAGGAGAAGGTGACTGTGAGCTGTCTATCGGGAGCTAGGATCCGCCACATAACACACGCACTCAGGTCACTCCAAAGCAAGTACAAATATGACTCCGTCATTGTCCATGCTGGTGTGAATGACCTGAGACGTACCTCCCTGGACTACATGAAAAGAGACATAGAGGAGCTCTCTGATTATGTAGCCCAGGCTGGTATGACCCTGACCCTGAGCAGCATCTTGCCCTCACCAAGAATGATACCACAATACAAAGACAAGATGATCAGCTTTAACAATTGGCTCAAGTACTGGTGTCATTCTAAGGGGATCCAATGTCTGTCTGCCTGGGATGATATGTTGGACAAGCCACGCTGCTTCACAAGGGATGGCTTACACCTGTCACCACTGGGCTTCCGGATATTGGCTAAGGCTCTTGCCACCCCCATAGTGCCTTTTTTAGGCAAGGCTCAAAAGACAAACCCACCTCCTTAGAAAACAAAAATGGAAAAACTAAGGGTAATGCTGCTCAACGCCAGAAGTCTAAATCTCAAGATGAAGGCACTTGATGCACTCCTCAGCATGGAGAACATCGACGTCTGTGCAGTAACTGAAACCTGGTTCAAGGCTCCTGAGAGCACCCCAGCACTACCAGGCTATACCTCGTATCATGCTTTTCTGCCCCAAAACCCGGGCCGAACCACAAAGGGAGGGGGAGTGTCCATATTCATAAAGGACACCCACACCTCCAGGTTAGTAGCAACACATGAAGCCTCAGAGACCATACAGGTGCAACTAACCATAGGCAAAACTGCTATACAACTGGTAGCATGTTACAGACCACCCTCCCAGTCTCAAGAACCCCACTCAGCCTTCCTGAAGACATTAGAGGATATGAATGTATCACAAAATACCATCATACTGGGAGACTTCAACTACCCAAACATAGATTGGGTACATTATTCTAGCCCTAATACCCTAGCCCAAAGGTTCCTGGAATTCATAAATTCAAATGCACTGGAACAACTAGTCACCTCTCCCACTAGGGGAGATAATATACTAGACCTGATCATCACAAACATGGGGACAAAATGCTCCACACCGGAAGTGTACCCCTCACTAGTGAGATCTGACCACAAAATAATCACCCTGGATATACATATCCCACCTCCACCCCCAGCACAAAAGACCACAGTGAAAAACTTCTCAAAAGCAGACTTCACTCTTCTTAAGACTGAGATGGTATCCTTTAAGCCCACTGTGCCAGTGGATACCACATCCCACAATGCCGAATCCTTCACAAATGCTTTCTATGGACATCTCCAAGAATGCATGGATCATGCAATCCCAAACAAATCCAAGTCCCTCTCCACCAAATGTAAGCGTCCTGTCTGGTGGACCTCAGCCATAAACAAATTGTATAACAAAAGAAGGAAGCTACTGCACGTCAGAGCGAAATCCCATGAAGGGAAGACATCTCTGATCAACATCAGCAGAAAACTACGTTCTCTCATAAAAACATCCAAGGCAAACTTTGAGAGAAAAATCGCTAAGGACACTAAAGATAACCACAAACTCTTCTTCAGCTATGTTAGAAACCTGGGCAGAAACGCTCAGATATGCTCAGAGTTGGTTCACAACAAAAAAATACACTGAACCCACAGATATTGCTAACATTCTGGCTGACAGGTTCAGTGCAAATTTCTCGCCTCCTTCACCCCCAAAAGAAGAAATACTTATCCCAGCTGAATGTAATCTCCCTGTCATCTCAGATGTCCAAGTGAGAACCGCCCTAAACAAAGCAAAAAACACAGCATCAATGGGACCTGACAGTATCCCGGGGTGCGTGTTACGTGAACTCCAAGAGGAGCTAAACCCACACATAAAAATGCTATTTAACCTTAGCCTTACTTCGGGATATGTACCTGAACACTGGCGTACAGCAACAGTGGTCCCACTCCACAAGGGGGTGCCTCTACAGACCCTGGAAACTACCGCCCCATAAGCTTGACTAGCCTGGTCTGCAAAGCTATGGAAAGAATCATTATGGAACTCATAAACAGAGACATAGGGGACCTACAGACGCTTGACCCCACCCAGTTCAGCTTTGTAAAGGGCAGATCCTGCCTTTTAAACCTGGTTGACTTTTTCGAAACAGTCACTAGAGCCATTGATGAGGGCAAAGCAGTCCATACAGTATACCTGGACTTGGCTAAGGCCTTCGACACAATACCCCACTCAGGCATCATAGATAAGCTAAACAGCTTAAAAGTAAACCCTTATGTCACTAGATGGGTTGCAAACTGGCTAAAGGACAGAACCCATTAAGTTAAAATCGCTGGAGCAATGTCAGACTCAAAGCCAGTCACAAATGGTGTCCCACAGGGATCTGTCCTGGGACCCCTCTTGTTTGGCATTTATTTCTCAGATGTTAAAGCAAACATGGGAGGGCTGTGGCTGACAAAGTTCGCAGATGACTGCAAACTAGGTGCCATAGTCGATACACCAGCAGATACACACATCCTACAAAAAGGCATCACTGAAATGGACAACTGGTGCCGTAGTCACGGCCTTAAACTAAATGCCAAAAAATGTATAGTTATCCCTTTTGGAAAAAACAAAGTACCCACAAATTATCACATAGACAGCAACCCACTGAGTACGGAAAAAGTAATCAGAGACCTAGGGACCCAAGTAGACAGCAACCTCTCATTTGACACCCACGTTGCCAAAGTGGTTAGAAAAACATTCTACCTTGCACACCTCATCATCAAGGGTTTCACATCCAGATCCAAGGATGTCATTGTACCCCTATATTCCTCCCTCATCAGACCCATGATTGAGTACAATGCCCCATTTAGTATGTACCTCACCCGGCATTTGCAATAGCTGGAGAGACCACAAAAGTACCTCACCAAAAGGATCAAGGGTCTCCAACATATGTCTTATTCTGCCAGACTAAAGAAACTTCAGCTCTGTTCAGTAGCATACCGCCTGCTCAGAGGTGATCTCTGCCTGACGTACAAGGCCATGTCCAATCAGGATCTGATGGACATGCTCCACCTCAAAAAATCCAAATCCATCAGGACCACGAGAGCTAAAGACTTAAACCTCGGCACAAGTATGAATAGGACATGCTGGAGGGATAGATTCATAACCCAGAGGCTTCCCATGCTTTGGAACAGGATCCCAGTTCGTATTAGGCAGAGCCCCTCACTGACTCTCTTCAAGAGAAATCTTGATGAGTGGATGGGAGATCGTAAGTTTACCCCAGGGGTCACATCTGTGTCACTGCTAGACAGGGGCACAGTAAACTAATTCTATTATATAAGGGGACCTTCACTGTGTCACTACTAGACAGAAGCACAGTATTCTAGATTTATTCTGTACATTTTTGTACCATTTCATGGGGTGGCAAAAGCCACATCACTATGGCTAGGCTTACAAATGCCCCAGGGCAGATAGCCTAGTACTATACTATGAAACTATAAACTATGAAACTATCAGAGCTTAGCTGAAGATCTGCAGTGAAATGAAGGCTGCAATAATTTTTCAACTTACAAAACTGAATGCTTTATGTTAGAGAGGGTGTGTTGTCAGTATTTCTGAAGATTAAATTAAGTAATGCTCTGTTTGATATAAAATTATTGTGTTTCTATATTAAGCTTTGTCTGAGTACGGTAAAGCAGGTTTTAAAATCTCAGTGAAGATGCACATGTCACATTTGTTTCTATAATATACAGATTTAAATATTGGCTTGAATGTGCCACTAGATTTTATGTGTATGTAAATTTACCGTCCAACAAATATTTAAATGAAATGTTTTTTTCTTAATGTAAATAAATTACTTTAGAGAATGTGCTTACTGTACATCAATACCTTGACGGGAGAATGATTGTTCTCCAGAAGCGTATTAATGTACAAGTAATGCCCACTGAAAAAAAGGTCCGCCGCTTCAAGGCAGCACATCAAGCCACTGTGGAGCTTGGACTGAGAAAACGGAATGGCCACCATTATTTTATAATCACTAAGCAGAGCTTCTGCTGTTTACTGAGTGTAAAATAAAATAAAAATAAAATAAAAAAACAAAACAAAAGTGTGTGTGTGTGTGTGTGTGTGTGTGTGTGTGTGTGTGTGTGTGTGTGTGTGTGTGTGAGAAAAAGAGAGAGTGTGTATACATGTATGAAAGTAAGAGAGAGAGAGAAATGATCGTGTGTATGTTTGTTTATGTTGCTGTCTGTGTGTGTGAGTGAACATGTGTATGAAAGCAGAGAGAGAGAGAGCATGTGTGTGTGTGTGTGTGTGTGTGTGTGTGTGTGTGTGTGTGTGTGTGTGTGTGTGTGTGTGTGTGTGTGTGTGTGTGTGTGTGTGTGTGTGTGTGTGTGTGTGTGTGTGTGTGTGTGTGTGTGTGTGTGTGTGTGTGTGTGTGTGTGTGTGTGTGTGTGTGTGTGTGTGAGAGAGAGAGAGAGAGAGAGAGAGAAACCAAGAGAAAGTTAAGAGAAAGTGAAGAGCGAGAGAAATTGAGTGATCCCTGGTAGCATCACATAAGATCTTTGTATACCTTTCTGACTTAAAAACCCATGTTTGCACAGATATGCACTTGTTTTACCTCAGCGGATCCTGTTTTTCATCCTGCAGAGCTCTTCAGCAGCAGAAAGAAGAAAGAGAGACTTCGCTTGATTATAAATACCTGCTTTTGCTTTCTTTGTCTTATTTTTGCTTGCCAGACTTTATTTCAGCCATTTTTACAAGCTTTTGTATTTAATTTAACTGTATTCTGTTAATTTTTGTTTACTGCACTTTATTGAATCGTTTTTTCAACTGCATTTACTGTTGTAGACTACACACTGAAGTCCGTTAGCCTTTTTGTGCCTTAAAAGTGATTTTTTTACTGCATTTACTGTATTATTTATTCTGTAACAAAAAACAAAACAAACAAACAAAAAAAAATCCTATCTACTTGCTCGTTTCCTGCCTTTTTCTCTAACTAGAATAGTCTGGATCTCAGATTTGCTGATTTCAGGACTGTATTTTGTGTTTCTGAGTTGTCCGGACCTTGCTGAGATAGAAGGATGTCTTTCTGCTTATCAGTGGGAGTGGTAAGCTCTGAGCAGCCTATCTATCGCTAGAGGAGTGGTTTCCAGCTCAGTTATATTTGGCCGTTTTGGGGTCCTTCTATCCCTTTCAACTTTCTGACTTAAAAACCTGTGTTTGTGGATGTGTAGCGCCGCTAAGCTAGGGTAAACCATTACTGGTGCCTTAAAGTCTGCTCTTCAAATTTTCCCTTAGATCTTGCTAGCTCTCATTTCTGAGCACTCAAAATTAGACCTTTAAATCCAGCACTTGCTCAAACCCTCTTACAACATTTATTGTAAGCATATCCACTGCTAGTAGCATTAAAAACTTTCCATAAAGGAAACAAAAACAGCTTCAGTACTTAAAAGAAAGCAAAAACAGCTTCACTACCTAAGTAACTGAGCACCTATCCAGACATGTCTAAAAGTCAGATCCCTATGCTTTCTCCTGTTAACCTGGTGAATCTGGTCATCCTGAGGCAATGTAGCAATTGCCTCATGTACACAGACAACCCTCTCCTCCTTCCTCCAAACACATCCACTTGTGAGAGAGGGTCTACTTTATAACAGTGAATGATCAAAAGATAGAACGCTGTTATATCGACCCCTTAAAGTAAAAAAAGAGTGAACAACCAGAACAGCAATTTCTTTCCCAAGGAAAGAAATCGCTGGGCCGGCTATCCGGGTTGTGCCATTTCCTCCACTGTAGTGCAATCTTAGAGTTGGTATATTTAAGTAGGGGGGTGTGGGGGTCACAGCCCCCACAAGGGGGATGTTGGGGGTGAAGCCCCCCACTTAAAATAGTGTTTAGTGTGTTTTATTAGTATTTATTTTTTTGGGAACAGCGATTTCTTTCCCTGGGAAAGCAATCGCTGTTCTGGTTGTTCGCTCATTTTAGTTTTCGACTTTAAGCGGTTGATATAACAGCGTTGGATCTTTTAATCATTCGCTGTTATAATATAGACCTGTGAGAGATGCACTTACATAGCCAAACTGGAGGCCATGTTCTCTCCAGCCAAGACTGGGTTAGCCAGTCAAGAGGTGAAGTTTAACACATACATCATACCACATAGAACACATAGCTCCACGGATCACACACCACCACACCTCTTACATAGTAACACAAAACACACACTCTTTTGCAGAGGCTCTCAATAAAAATCTGCCCAAACAACAAAGACATCAGAGGCAGAAATGCAAGCAACCATCTCATCCAAACATAACCCACAAGACACACAGCCCACATAAACAGTGTGCCACTCAGCCTAAGCCCCTACTGCAAAACATTTTACCCAATACACTAGTCATAAGTGACTCAGTAGTATGGCACTCTGACGACCTGCTCGCTAGTTTGAATAAGAAGAAAGTTACGGTCAACTGCCTGTCGGGTGCCAGGATTTGCCAAATAATGTATGCACTTGGGTCTCCCTACAACAAGTACAAATATGACTCTGTCATTGTCCATGTTGGTGTGAATGACCTAAGCTGTACCTCCCTGGACTACATGAAAAGAGACATGGAGGAGATCTTGGATCTTGTAGCCCAGGCAGATATGACCCTACCCCTTAGTAGCATCCTACTGTCACTCAGAATGATACCACAGTACAAGCAGAAAATGATTGACTTCAACAATTGCCTAAGTTTCTGGTGTCATTCAAAGGGGACCCAGTATCTGTTTGCCTGGGATGACATGATCGACAGACCTCGATGCTTTGCCAGAGATGGCCTGCATCTATCACCTCTGGATTCCGGATACTGGCCAAGGCTCTTGCCACCCCTATAGTGTTTTTATTAGGCAATGCCTCGAAGACAAATTTATCACTGTAATAACTGCAAGCAAGCACAACGTGAGGGTTATGCTACTCTATGCTTGAAGCCTAAATCTCAAAATGCTCTCACTCAAGTCAGTCCTTAAACTAGAGAATGTCGACATCTGTGCAGTAACAGAGACCTGGTTCAAGGCTCCAGAGATCACCCCAGTGCTACCAGGCTACAATGCATATCACACCTTTCGGCCCTTAAATCTGCAACCAAAGCCCTAAAGGCGGTGTTGACTGAAGCCCCAAAGGTGGTGGTGTATCCATCTTCATAAAAGATACGCACACCTCCAGACTAGTTGCCCAACATAATGCATCAGAGATACTTCAGGTACTAGTAACATTGGATGAAACTAGAATCCAGGCTGTAGCCTGCTATAGAGCCCCCACAATGTCATAAGACTCCCACTCCGCATTCCTGAACACTCTGAAAAACATTAAGGTTCAACCTAATACCCTTATACTGGGAGACATTAACTAGTCCTCCATTAGCTGGGACATTTGCTCCTGTTCCAACTCATTTGCCCAATGTTTTCTGGAATTCATTAATTCCAACAATGCCCTGGACCAACTCATTCTCACCCCCAACAGAGGTAGAAACATTCTCAATCTGGTCATTACAAACATGGGGGACTGTGGCTCTACACCAGTAATCAACTCCTCCCTGGTTAGATTTGTCCACAAGTTAACCACTATCGATATCCAAATCCCACTCTCACCCCCATGAAGGAAACCACAGTGAAGAACTTCTCCAAAGTCAATTTTGAGCTTCTAAAGACATCACATCATCCATGCAAATGGGGAATGGGTGTATGGCTGCTGAATCATACACCAAGTCACTGTATGAGCATTTATTCAAGTGCATGGATCGGGCCTTACCAAACAGAACCAAGATGCTGTCCTCCAAAAAAGGAAGCCAATCTGGTGGTCCCCTGCCATTAACAAACTCTACAACAGAAGGAAAAATCTGTTGCAGCAAAGGGTAAAGTCCTAAGACTGGAAAAGTTCCCTTGTAAATCTCAGCAAAAAACTGAGATTCCCTCATCAAATCCTCCAAAGCTAGTTATGAAAACAAAATTGCTACAGATATTAAATATAAGCACAAGGCATTCTTTAGTTATGTGAAGAACCTGCATAACAATACGCAGATGTGCTCTGAGCCACTGCACAATGGCACCACTTATACTGAACCAACTGATATTGCCAATATCTTGGCTGACAGGTTTAGTGCAAAGTTTATCCCCCCTTCACCAACTAAAGGGTCCATCCTAATACCTGAGGAATGCCAAATCCCTAATATCACAGCTGCACAGGTAGAAACTGCACTGTCCAAAGCCAAGAATACAGCTTCCATGGGACCTAATAATATACCTGGCTGTGTTCTATATGAATTACAAAGGGAAATGGCACCACACCTGATTGCCCTGTTCAACCACAGCCTCACTTCAGGCTTTGTTCCCTCCAGATGGCACACCGCTGCAGTCATTCCACTGCACAAAGGGGGAGTGACTACTGACCCTGGTAACTACTGCCCCATCAGCCTGACGAGCCTGATCTGTAAGGCTATGGAGTGCATCATTATGGACCTTATAAATAGGGATATAGGGAACCTTCAAACCCTGGAACCCATGCAGTTTGGGTTTGTGAAGGGCAGATCATGTCTGCTCAATCTGATATACTTCTTTGAATCTGTCACCAGAGCAGTGGATGAAGGCAGGGTAGTCCACACAGCCTACCTCGATCTAGCTAAGGCCTTCAACACCATCCCCTACTCAGAAATCATTGATAGACTCACTAACCTAGGCATTAACCCCTACATCACAAGATGGGCTGCCAACTGGCTGACTGAAAGTAGCGGACTCCAAATCTGACTACCGGGCAGTTACAAGTGGAGTCCCACAGGAATCAGTTCTGGGTCTTTTCCTGTTTGGCATCTACTTCTCTGAAGTTCAAGCCAACACAAAGGGACTCTGGTTAACCATATTTGTGGATGACTGCAAACTGGGAGCTATTATTGATTCACAAGCTGATGTAGACATCTTACAAAAAGGCCTTACAGAGACCAATGACTGGTGTCAGAACCATGGCCATAAGCTCAGTGCTAAAAAGTGCATCGCCATTCCCTTCAGGAAAAACATGGTGCCCATGAACTACCACACTGACGGTAGCTCACTTAACTCCAAAGGTGTGATAAGAGATCTAGGGACACAGGCAGATAGCAACCTCTCCTTTGACAACCATGTTGACACTGTCATTAGAAAGTCCTTCTACGTGGCACACCTCATTACAAAAGGTTTCTCATCCAAGAAAAAAGAAGTCATAATCCCTCTCTACTCATCGCTCATTAGACACATTATAGAGTACAATGCCCCATTTGGCATGAACCTCACTAGACACTTGCAACAACTCAAGAGGTCACAAAAATTCCTCACAAAGAGGATCTTAGGACTCAACCACATACCCTATACAGAAAGACTCAAAAAACTCCAGATTTACTCCATCTCATATTGCCTACTTAGAAGCAATCTCTGCTTGACATACAAAGCCATGTCAGATCCAGTGTTGCTAGAAATGCTTCATCTGAAAAAGTCTCACTCCCCCCATGCCACACGCTCCAAAGTCCTCAACCTCATCACCACAATAAAACAGAACCTGCTGGAGGGACAGGTTTCTAACCTAGAGACTTCCCATACTCTGGAATAAACTCCCCATTCACGTCAAGAAGAGCACCTCACTAGCCCTCTTAAAGAAAAATATTGACGAGTGGATGGGTAACAGGAAATTCACCCTGGGATCACTTCAACAGCCTTGCTCAAAAGGGGCACAAGGAACTAACGTCTGTCGGCAGGATGACTGGGAATATTCTTGGGCTAGGCTTGTACTGGCTCCAGAGCCATTATCCTAGTACTCACCTATGAACCTATGAACCTCTCGATCATACCTCTTGGCATAAGAAATCTGGACAGAGCCACAAATAATATGGAAACAAAGGGCTGAAAATAAGAACTGATGCTAAATATTGCTCTTATAAATTTAGTTGCTAGAATAACAGGGATTTCGTAAGCATGCATTTTTCTGAAGCAGAGGTGTGTGTGTGTGTGTGTGTGTGTGTGTGTGTGTGTGTGTGTGTGTGTGTGTGTGTGTGTGTGTGTGTGTGTGTGTGTGTGTGTGTGACTGAGTGCATGAGATAACTACCAGCAGCAGTAAAGAGGTTTACAAACCTCTGCACCTTTCAGCTGAAGAAATCTGGATAAAGCCTAAAATAAAGGGGGTACAAAGGCTCTAAAACAGAAATGTAATTATTGCTCTTATAAAATTACAAAGCTGCTAAAGTAAAGGATTTAAGTTAGCATGAATTTTCTGACAGAAAAAAAAAGTCTGAAGCTCAAATGTATGTCATTATTTAATAATTTCAATCTCCAGTGACTGCCAGCCAAATGATTTAGGAGGAAGGAACCAACAATAAAGTAAATAACCTGGTTACTTTTTAAATGTTATATTTTTTGTTGTAAAATGCTTCCTTCAACATCATTAACATACACTACAGCAAGTTTGAAACATTAGGAGGAAGAAGTATTTTACATCAAAAATATACAAAAAATATAGGTTTTATATATATATATATATATATATATATATATATATATATATATATATATATATATATGTGTGTGTGTGTGTGTGTGTGTGTGTGTGTGTATAAGTAAATAAAACACAACAATTTTATAGTGAGTTCATTCTCTAAATGCAATAAGTATAAGACAGCATTATGGAATTTCCAGCTGAATTTAGTTTTGACTTTTTCAACAATTCCTAGATAAAATTTGAGGAGACTATTTTGTATTGCTTATTGGTTGTATTAGAAAGATAATTTTAGTTCTTACTCAGACAATAAATACATTACAAACTGGAATAATGTTCTTGAAGGAAGAGCTAAACTCTACACCAATGTCTAAAGTAGTCAACTGATGGACAGGGTTAGTATGATTGTTGTTTCCATGGGTGAATTAGATGAATGAAACTTTAGCAGACCTACTTAAGGTTACCATGAGACATAAGCTGATGTCATTTACCACTATTATGGCTATTAAAAATAAATATGATATTATTTCTTACCTTCTTGTATTGATAAATAACTTAGGGGAAATACAACTTCAAATATCAGTCACACTGAGTAATAAGGGATTCCATCTCAGGAGTAATATGTGGGAAGAATACGGCTTTTTTCTTGCAATGTCTTGGATGTCCATATATTTAAGACTATTTAAAAAGGTACAGTTGAAGCAGTTCACAACCAAATCCAGATCAAGAGTTTACAGTTGGGGCCACTTTGCATTTTTGTTTAACTGAACAATTCATTAACGTAATAAAAATAGGTTAGCCAGTTTACATAATGATAGTGTAACTTGACAATGGCTATATCTTACCCCTTTCCTAGAAATTATGGAATCTTTACTTTCCTTTACCAAATAACTACAATAGAAATTCTACCATGTTTTCCATTGTTCCTTCTTCCACTTCTAACAGCTGTACCACATTCTTGCTGTACCTCACATTTTAACATTCATCTTCCCATGTAGCCTTTTTTTTATCCACAGCCCCTCTTTGAATTTATCTGCCATTCTCGACACTTCTTTCTAATGCCTCATTTAAGTATTGTCTTTCTACAGTTTAGCTATCTCATGTTGTACAGCCATTGTTCAAAGATAGAAGGAGAGAAAACCTTTATAATTTTTGCAAGAGTGCAAAATGTATAGTCTCATTTTAGTGTTCTGTATCTTACGAGGCAAATATGGAAGCGGGATCACAGAAAGATATAGTTATAACTTCAACAAACTTTGCATTTTTTTTACCTTAGTTTGGTACAAAGTCCAATACACTTTCTCTCCCATTAATTTTTGTCACTTCTAGTCACTGAAGCCGTAAGCTGAGTTATGTTATGCAGCTGGGCATTATGGTGAGAGAAAGGGTCAAAAGATGCCTTTCAGGTGAATCTTAAGTCTTGCATGATTGAGTATTTACTTGTAATGTTTTATTGAGCCACATTAAAATATCTCCAGTTATGTTTTTAGGAAAGTTAAGTGAAATGTATACACACCCAGCTATGGGAAAAATATCCCACTAACTTAGAATAAAATAAGTGTGGAATGCATCTCATGATTGTAAGATATCTGTGTATGGAGCATAGCACAGGTCAGTTTGGTCACCACAAATGAGATATAGATGGAAAGCCAGCAGTATAGGCTTCTGACTTTCCTGTGAATAGTACAGAATTTCTGACTTATCGTTTTTAATCTGGCTATCTGAGCGTATACTTAAACATCTGGTCAAATGGGAAGCAAAGAAAAACAAACAAAATCCAAGTTGCTCTACTAGCATATAGCAGGTACAGTTTTAGAGAATGCTTGTTCAGTAGAGGACAGGTTAAACAGTGTGCATTTAGGAGTGAGGGAGTATGAGTTTTAGTATAAACATATTTCAATCTTTAGGTATAATTTTTCAGTAAAGCAAGAAAAATCCAAATAAGTTCTACACCAGTAAAAATGATATACTTCCTGCTATTAGTCCACCAATATCCACTTTAAGAAGTTTATTCTCAAAAAGAAAACCAGATAGTTACTTACCTCCCTGCATGAACTTCATAGGATATACAATTGCATGATAGCGGTCAATACTTAGAGACACAAGAACATAGGTAGATGCATAGAGAAGGACAACCTATAAAAATATAAAGGTTTCATTTAAATGCAAGTTAAATAATTAAAGCACATTAATATATTACAAACATTCTGTGAAATCAAGGCGTATTCTTTTTCATGTTGAATAATGCATGCAAAATAGACAAGGAAGCACAATTATATTAGGCAATTCATTTTTAGAAAATATTCCTCAAAAATGCAGTATGTTGTGATTTATGAATTGCTTAATCTTTGTACAACACATGAAACCAACATGGAAATAAAGAAAAGTATGTATTCTAGTTTAAAAATATCAGGACTTTATTTTATTTATTTTATTTATTTATTTATTTAAATTTGTTGACCGGGAGTGTCCGAGTGGAAGTAGGTCCATTTTCAGCGGAGGTCCGGGGAGAAAAGCTCCACAGTTAAAATAAACAGACAGTAGTTACATTGGATTACATAGTGATTAACAATTTAACATAGCAATTACTTACAACATATTTACAGATGAAGAACATAGTACATCAGTAGACAACTAGAATCTTTATCTGTGAAGTACATAACAGACATTAACAAATGTTACAATGAGAAGTTCCTGTTGTATAATAAGTATTAGGCTTATCAGCATCTGAGCTTGCTATAATCAAGGTAGTTAGTGGAGTGGAAAGAAAGGTAGTGGTTGGATGGGGTGGATGATATTAGAGTGGGAGTTGCAAGGGCATAGCCAGCATGTTTTTAGGTGCGCTTTTAGTAAAGTTTTGAAGTGGGTGCATGATGGTACGGAGGTAATTGTGGGTGGAAGGGAGTTCCATAATTTGGCTATGGTACAAGAGAATAGTGCTTCACCAGCAGAGTTATTGGCTTTAGTGATCTGCAAGTGATTTTTGTTGCTGAATGTTAGTGGTCTGGTGGTGTGATAGGGTTGGAATAGATTCTGGAGGGATGGGACATTTAGTGGATGGTTTACTAGTTTGTGGGCGAGTGAGAGTTGATACCACTGAAGGAGGTGAGGGAGTTCAAGCCAGCCCAGTTCAGCAAGTGAGAGACAGTGGTGACTATGGTAGGATGCCCCTGTGGTGAATTTGGCAATTTTGTTGTAGCAGGTCTCTAGCTTGTTTAGATTGCATTGCCTTAGGTTGGTATATATTGGAGAGGCATAAAGTAGGGTGGAGATAAGGTGAGAATTTGCTATTGAAATCTTTGCTGCTTTGGTGAGAAATTGCTTATTTCTGTATAACGCTCCTAGTTTTTTGTGGACTTTTTTATGGTCATGGATATGTGAATGTCAAATTTTAGTTTATTGTCTATTTCCACTCCTAGCAATTTGGTGTGTTCAGTTGGGTATATAGTGGTGTTGTCTTTTGCTGTGATGTTAAAGTGAGAGTTGTTTTGAGTATGTTTGGTGGGTTGGAAGATGAGTAGTTTAGTTTTGTTTGGGTTGAGTATTAATTGGGCATTGGATAACCAAGTTTCAACAGAGGAAAAGGCTTCCTGTGTGACTTTTTGCAGTTTTGGTAGGGACTGGGCTGAGCAGATGATGGCTGAGTCAACTGCATATTGTATGAGTGTGCCATGTTTGGTGGCAGAGGCTAGATTATTGGTGTAAACAGAGAAGAGTAGGGGTCCAAGGATGGATCCTTGGGGAACCCTTATGGAGACAGGTAGTTGGGGAGATATGTCATTCTGCCATACAATGGATTGTTGGCGGTCAGACAGGTAACTCTGAAACCAGTTGGAGACTGATTGTGAGAAGGATAGGTTATTGAGGACAGAGATCAGTTGTTTGTGTGGGACCATGTCAAATGCTTTAGATAGGTCTAGGAAAGTAGCAGAGAAGAGATAGCCATTGTTTTTACGCTGAAGGATAGTGTTAGTAAAGGAGAGTAAGGCAGTGGTGGTGCTATGGTTTGGTCAGAAACCATGCTGAGTACTGGAAAGGAGGTTGTTAGTAAGGAGGTCATCTGAGACCTGAGAGTGTATGCATCTCTCTAGTATTTTGGAGAGTGGAGAGAGAATAGCTATGGGGCGGTAATTGGTTAGTTCTGTGGAGGGTCCACCTTTGTGGAGAGGAATTATAAGTGATACTTTCCACAGTGTGGGAACGTAACTTTCTGACAGAGATTGGTTAATCAAGATGGATACTGGGTAGGCCAGAGCATCAGCTGCGATTTGTAGGTATTCACTTGGGAGGTTGTCTGCTGCTAATTTGTTGGGTTTAAATTTAGTTAAGAGTTTTTTTATGTTGGAGGTAGGTACAGGAGAAAAAGATAAGGCAGTGGGGAGATTACTAGTTGAAGGTGTGGGTTGGAGGGGAGGTAGGTTGTGTTGTTTAGCTAGTGATAGTATGGTTTGGGTGAAGTGTGTGTTGAATGAGGTAGCAATATTGTCTGAGGAGTGAAGGCTGTCAGGAGGAGGGATACTGACTTTACCTAGGTGGAGGATGGAGTTAATGGAGGACCAGAATTGTTTGGGGCTGTGTTGTGAGGAGTCTAGGGCAGACTGGTAGTATTGGAATTTGTCCTGTTTTATTAGCTTTTTGACTCTGTTGCGTAGTTCTAGGAATTTCTGTCTAGTTGAGGGGGTTTTGGTTTTGCGCCAGTGCTCCCAGGCTTTATCTCTGTTTTTCATTTCTGACTTAGTGGTTTTCTGTAGCCATGGGGAGGGTTGTGCTTTGGTTCTGGAAAATCTTATGGGGGCATGGTAATTAAGGAAGGTTGTATTAAAAAATTCAACTGCGGCATCTAGACTGAGGTACTTTAGAAGATGCCAGTTACATTCTTTGAGGGATGAGATGAATGTGAGTGGGTTCAAGTTTAGTTTTTTACATATTTGACGGTAGATGACAGGTTTAGCTTGGTATAGGTATTTTTTGAGTAGGAATGTTGGGGAGTGATCACTGAGGCTATCTGATAAGCAGCCTGTTATATATGACTGGGGGCTCTTACTGACTAGTATCCAATCCAAGGTAGTGTGCTTGCTAGAGTTTTTATTTATCCTGGTTGGCGACTGGACTAGTTGGGTGAAGCCATGAAGGTTTACATGATGGGTTGGTTGATTGCTAGAACAAGATTGCCAATCAGTATTGAAATCACCTAAAATGATAGTTTCTTGGGGGAGATGGTGGGTAGACCAGGTGAGGAGGTTTTCTAGTGGAAGGATGTTTTGGCCAGGTGGGAAGTAGCATCCAATTATGTTGATGGTTTTGTTTTGTTATATTTTGATGTTGGTGTATATTATTTCTTCATTGCCTATTTGTGGAGCTGATGATTTTAAGATTTGGATGTTTAGATGCTGTTTAAATATTATAGCTACACCACCTCCTTTTTTGTTTAGCCAATCTACTCCTAGTATGCCGTAACCTGTAGGGAGTATTTGCTCACTGGTAATGTGAGGTTTTAGCCAGGTTTCTGTCAGGATGACTATATATGGGGAGTACAAGTCTATGGTGGCATGGAGTTCATGGACTTTGTTGGATATACTTATAATATTTTGGCTTAGTAGAAGAAAGTCACTTGGCTTTCTATTGGCTGTAATATGGGAGAAGTTGTGGTTTCTAGTCTGATTATGAGGATTGGGGTTGGAGATGGTAGGGCCAGGGTTGGGGTGGATGTCTCCACTTAGGGCTAGTTCTGATATGCATGAGGTTATTAGTTTTCTCAGTTTTGAATGTGTTTGTTTATAAGGAAACTTTATGATTGTGCTCTGTGGGTAATAGGTATGGTGGGAGGGTTACTATGTTATGTTGTAGGGATGCTTTATGTTTGAGTAATATATTTAGTAGAATATGTGGGGGTGCAAAGGGATGGTTCTTGAGCTGGTGGGAGGGGAGCTGAGTATGGGTGAGACATGGGTGGTGGTGTGAGTAGTAGTACAGTGGTAGTGGTTGAGTGGGGGAATGATGGAGCTTTGGTAGGATGTAAGATATGCAAGGAGAGTGCATGCAGTGAGCATAGGTAAGGTATGCTTGTACATGTTAGTTGAGGAGGTGTGATAGTAGTGGGAAGATGGAGGAGGTAGTGTTGGGTTAGCGCTGTGGTTGGCTAAGATGGGAGGGGTTTGTGAGTGCAATAAAGGTGGGACCACTGGGGGCGGGAGGGAGGGTATTCAAATGTATACGTTGCTGGCACCAGGTTCTTTTTCTTCTCGGGATACAATATAAGCACAGTAGGTATAGCTAGGGAGGGGTGAAGGGGATGACTGCCCTGGAGTAAGGTGTTAGGGGGTACAATTGTCAGGTGCTGATGTTGTGGAAGTACTAATTGCATTTATGGTCAGGACTAAAGTTTTGAAGTGCTTTGTGTGTATGTGAGAGTGTTTGTGCATGTGTGTGTGTACGTGCGTGTGTGTGTGTGTGTGTGTGTGTGTGTGTGTGTGTGTATGCGTGCGTGTGTGTCTCTGTCTATTATTGTAATGTAATAATAGCAGACTGCTTTATACAAATATAACATTTGCTTAAAGTGGATTATTAATGTTACAGAGGAAAGAACAGAGGAAAACTGATTTTATTTGCTCAGGTAATACTAATATTTTATGATTGTGGAATACAAGTTTGGGAAGCTGCACAGGGTGCCAGAAAACTTAGCTATGGTTTTGTAGTAACTACCTGATTAGGAATATAAAGAACAAGAAAAAAAATTACCAATAAAGTGCAAACATATAAACATCAAAAAGCATATGTATAAAGTAAACCCAAAAAAGCACCAGGCGGTATGAATAACAAACCAGGTACAAAACCCTGGGCCACACAGCTCAACCGAAAACAGCACTCGACTCAGCAACTCGATAAATAAAAACACATTGTACTGCTATTAGAATAGTTTTTAGCACTTTTGTTCTTTGTAACTTGAGAACTTCATCAGAAAATACATAATTACTAAATAAACGCATTTAAATACAAAACCAATTATAACATCACACTTGATTCAACCAATGAATTTCTTTAAAAGTTTAAACTCCTTTACTATGCACTCCAATTGGAGGGAATATGCATGAAAACACACACACACAAGCATTTAGAATTATAAAGAAAGTCCTAAGGACCTAATCACAAATATATAAAACAAATCATATAAATTGGTCTCACACATTTTAGAAAAAACGCTTAAAGTGTTGTTGAGTGGTGAATTCACATTGCTGGGTTTTTTAAAAATACAATTAGTGTCTTGGAATATTGCACCATCAAAAATAAATTTCAGATTAAGCTTTCTGACAAAAAGTTTAAAGTCTGCCGGAACATCCATAAAATGGTTTCTTCTTGTAGAAATAAATGTACAGCCTTTGGGCAGTACCTTGAATTCATACTCCATAAAAAACATGAGTACTTAAACACATCCCAGTCAGAAATCATCAATCCCTCCCCTTTTCTTGTCTCTTTCCACAACTCGTTCTACCTCCTCTCATTGGTCTGGACCCAACTACCCTTGGGCTAATGGGAGGAAAAAGAAAAAGTGGAAGGAACATTACTGTTGGTAAAAGACAAAGCCACTCCTCCACCATCGGTACATTCTCCATCACTCTTACCACCAATAGCATTGTGTAAATTTACTGCAACCCCTTTGTTAACATTTTCTGGTAGACTGTTGGAAAAGGTATCTAATTGGTCTAATCTTTGACCATGGGTGGCTCCAGAATGTATAACGTTAGACCCCACAGCATACAATGTTTGCCCACTCTTAATAACAAAAGCTTGCCCACTTATACAAGCCAAAGAGTCTCTCTCCAATTTTTAATTTATCTTATGAATAATAGTAGCTGTATATCTTTGTATTTTGGCATTAATACCATCATACAACGATTTGACCAACGAGAAGGAGGTAACAGCTTGGGTATTAAGTGAATTAATCTCATCTTTTAAAATCTGCATCTTGTTACAGTTTCACTGGGTTAAGAGTTGGAGCATGTGTAACCCAGTGTAGTTGTAAACATCACAAATGTCCGTATACATTTTGTCAGCGTATTTAATACCATTGGGGAATCTGTAGACTCATAGACCCAGTGGTACTATTAGCATTTCAAAGCATTTGTTAAGATAAAAATTATCAAATTCTAAAGATTTATACCTCAATAACTTCTTTTCAAGCTGGAAAACAATATTCTTACAACTGGGTAACACAAGGGTGCTGTTACCATTTCCCAAAGTTTCATGTTCTGAAGAAAAGGTAGAAAAATGATTAATTCCACAGTCAACCAAATGATGACCGAGACGTTGATACTATCCATAATATCACCCATAAACAATGGTATTATCATGGGAAAACAAAAATCCATTGTCAACTCCATGGGACAAACTAACACTTGAAAAACATTGTTGTGCTCTTTCAACAACAGTCCTAGCCTTTGCAACATTTGTGTGAGCATGTGTAGCTCCTCAGGAATCTGCTGCATACCTAAATTCAACAAAGATTCATTATCACCAGGATTCTCTGACTGAGAAACCAAATTACCATGTAAAACTGTAGTTCCACTACTATTACTGTTACTGTTTCTAGTACGTCTTCCAAGAAATTTATCAAATTATCCCCTGGTTAAAATTTGAAATTAGTGGTATAGGTGAAACTATCAACTTTTTGGACACTCAGATTAGTATGGATGTTGTTCATAAATAATTTGAGAGTCAGATATACAGGAAAGATACATTTACAAAGGACTATCTGCACTTTGATAGTTATCATTCATCTTTTATGAAGTTAAATTTATTTAGAGGACAGGTTATAAGACTCAAGTTGACATATGAGTGTAGATGATTTGTTTTGCAGGAAGTACAAACCCTCATTGAAATGTTCTATTTTCAAGGTTATCTGTCTAAACTGAGGTCTATCCCAGAAGAAATTTTTCGGTCATGGAATACAAAACTTTCTACTATTCTTGTAACTAGGTTCATTCCCAAAAGTCGAAATGACAATGATAATAGCAAGACATTGTCCTTTCTGTATCGATGTGTTTACACAATCTCAATATCAAAACAGTTATTCAAGAGAACTGGAAAGTGATTTTAGGGAAACAGGACCTTGTTAAAGTTTTAGGATTACAACCACAGTTTGTGTATAAAAAAAAACAGACAATTTGAAGCAAACTTTGGAATGAACGCATGGTAGAACAGTCATACATGTCAGAACATCTTGTAGTATGGTACCTTGTCATGCCTGTAAGTTTTGCAGGTATATTAACAATGCTAGCAATTATTTTTTTAAGCATTGCTTAATTTAATATCTAAAGTTAGATGTAGTTGTAAAAGTGAATGGATTATTTATTTAGTTTCCTTTACAAACTGTGACTGTTTTTATATAAGGAAGACAGTCTGTAAACTTATTGAAAGAATTTGTGAACATTTTCAGGCTAAGAAACATGATGTTACTAACACTTTGGCTAAGCATAGTATGATATTTGTTGACTTTCATAAATTCATGTTTTTGGTAGGACAAAAATCTTTCTGATGGCAGTTTTAATAATTTCCTTGAAAAGCGAGAAATGAAATGGCAAGTGTTTTAAGGGCAGATCACCCACTGGGGCTTAATGAGATGTCTGTAAAATATTTTTCGAAACATAAGATCACTTGAACATCTATTTGTGATTAGGTCCTTAGAACTTTCTTTTAATTCTAAATGCGTTTTATGTATTCAAGTGTATTCCCTCTAATTAGAGAGCTTAGTAAAGGGGTTTAAACTTTTAAAGGAATTCATTGATTGAATCGTGTGATGTTACAATTGGTTTTGTATTTAATTGTTTTTATTTAGTATTTATATATTTTCTGATGAAGTTCTCAAATTAAAAAGAATGAAAGTGCTAAATGAGGTTTGATAATAAACCAATTTGTCCAGGGACATCTTCAGCTGGGGGTTTAGATAGAAATAGTAGTGGGAATTATGAGGGTAGGGGAAGTAAGGTGGGGGGATGAAAGGGTTAAATGGGAAAGTAGGATGATTGGGAGGAAATGAGGTAAGGGTAGAGAGGGGCTTAATGGGTTTTATGTAAGTGTAACTAGGTAAGGAATCACATATTGGCGTGAGCTTGCTATAGGCAGGTAATATGTCCAAGATGACCAGTAGGTTCTGTATCCATCAGGTATGCTTTGGGTTAAGTTTGGGGGACACCAAGGAACTAGTGGTATATATATATATATATATATATATATATATATATATATATATATATATATATATATATTTTGAGGTCCATGTAATAGCTTATGTAGTAGGGAGTTCAGGCTTATAAGCTGTGGGTTAAGTTTGTGTGTGTGTGTGTGTGTGTGTGTGTGTGTGTGTGTGTGTGTGTGTGTGTGTGTGTGTGTGTGTGTGTGTGTGTGTGTGTGTGTGTGTGTGTATATATATATATATGCAATTTCTTTTGCTATCCCTGTAGCTTTTTGACTGCTTTCAATTTTCCTAGGCTTTTAGTCGCAGTCTGGTTGAGGGTCAGTTTTTTCCCATGAACAGGTCATCAGGCAAATGTAACTTGTGTTTGCATAAGTAAATAAAATGGTGACTGGAAGGACTCCTGTTGGGTGAATTGGTGTTAGGGGTTTTTGAGTGAGCCTTGGGTGTAAGCGTTCGTGTTTGAGTCATTTCATCATGGGGATGGGGATTGGGGACTTGGGAGGATGCCTCATGATCGGGCCAAGTGGGCCATTTTCACAGTTCAGCATTGGGTTGGTGGGGTATGGTCTGGCTGCTCTACCATGGGTGTATATCATGAGTGGTAGGACAGTTTTTGTGAGGAGTGGCTATGTTTACAGGATTTTCTTGCTGTTAACCTGGAAGCATGTGTTCATTAAGCCAGAAGTAGCAAAGTGAACAACTGAACCTGTACGTTAAATGGTAATGTGCAGTTATGCTAAAATTCCTTCATGCACGGTTGAGTGTTGATCTTGTATAAACAAGTGTTGCCCTGTACTGTTGATAGGGTTGACATCTTTTGGATGCCTGAAGTAAGATTTCTTTCTGATGTGCAGGACGAACCATAGGTGCAACAAAGGCAAATACGTGGACAGACGTCGGTAGGTGCGTTTTTGTCTCTCTTAAAGGCTCATGCAAGATGGAAAGGGAAACAAGGAGAAAAAATATAGGACATATACACATTGGAAGGCAGGTAAGAGGACCGATGCAGGGCAGGTTGTTGCTTTGTCCCCCATGCATCAGGCTTTCAGGCATAACAAAGCAGTTGTTGGTGTTTGTGCTAGTGTTTCACAACTGAGTCGAAAATGGTTTCATGGGCTACAAGTCATCTGGCTGAATGGTTCCCATTCGCACATGCATGGTGTGGCAATAACTGTTGCAAAGGGGATAGTGCAGGTAGGTATTTCATCTCCTGCAACTGTACCTCCCTCTGCCTGCTTGTAGAGTTTTGCTAAAGACTGCGAAGCCTGGTGCTTGCCTTTGTTTGCAGCCCCATCTCACATGGGGATAGTTATAGTTAAGCTTGTCATGTAGGAAGTCTCAGTCAGAGCCAGTGGGAAGAGGAAGTAAAGAAGGAAAAAAAAAAAGCAATTGGGGCTATGGTAAGGGAAGCTTGATGCTTAAGAAGGTTGGTTAGCATGTAAAACTTGTTTTATTTCTTATTGCGCAACTAGTTTGGATAAGGATTAGCATAGGATGAGATACAGACGTCGTGGTTTGGTCTTTTTTTTGGCTTGTGGTAAATTACTTAATGGAAGACATTTGAATGAGAGAATGAGAGAGAAAGCAAGGTAGCTTGTATAATGAAAGAACCTGATTTGTTGGTGTGGCTTTCTGATGAGACTGAAGGTTTCAAGGGCTATGGTGCACTCCAAGCAATGGTCGTTCACACATGCATGATAGAGCAGTAATGGCTGGGGGAGGTAGTTGGGGGGGGTATGTGCAGTATGGAGTGGTTGTTCTAGAGTGGCTGTAGAGTTGTGGCATACCTCTCAACTGTACAGATTTTAGCTGAATGGCCAGATTTTTCCTCAATTTTTTGGGTCTGTTTTATAACTTTGTGGTTATGGCTAATTATTGGAAACTCCGAGACTGATCTTAGAAGAGAATGACAGACATTGAGCTGCAGACTTCACACCATTCAGAAAATTCATGCCAAAGCAAAAGTCTGATAGTATAAAGTTAGTAAGACCAATGTTTATGAGTGTCCCTGTTGTGGGCCTGTAGCCCATTTTTAATTATGGGGGCTCTGCTTGTTCCAGCCCAGCATCTAAGTGTGTCCACTGATGTGTGTCCTGCATGCTAGTGCGCTGTGGTAGCTTTATCCTACTGTATGGCATGGCATGCTATTCATTGGGGAGTGTGTAGAGAAATGCAAGAAAGTAAAATATTCCTGATTATAAGCTTAGATTTTATTAGTATAATATAATTATAGAAGCAGGAACGCATACGCATGGGTCAGTGTCGCATGTGCTGATGCCCCCCATCTTGGAAGAATATTGTCCGCAGGTTATGCATACATTGTAATTGCTCCTTAATTTTAGTCAATACACAGCTTTGTCCTTAATTTCTTCCATAACTGGTGACTTTTGTTTTGGAGAAAATGGGTGAATTACACTTAATAAATAATGACAGTCATTTATAGCTGTAGATCTTTTTCTTCAGGAAATATGTATTAATCCACATTCTTTTATTCTGTCAATGTCAAGTTAATACTAAAAGTGTCTATGGTTATTTCTGTATTTGATCCTGATTTTGTTGAGATTTGTCTCTGATTCATTGAAAGATTTTACATATAGAATTGTCAGACCATTACAGACAAAAGACTATTGGTTTTGTGAAGTTGTCCATGTTGTGGGCTTAATGTTATGTAGTTTAAATAATTGAGGCAGCTGTAATGTGGAAGGCATAGTTGAATGAAAGGGGAGAGAGGCAGCAAGGAGGTTGAAGTGTTATCATAGGGTAGCATGTGACCCCTGGGCATTGTGTTTTTAAGTGGTGTAGGCCTCTGCAAGTGCTTAATGTTGTCATTAAAGTTATGGTTCTTTTGCAGGTGGGGAAGCACAGAGTGGGCTTTGGTCGGTGACCTGAAGGAAGTGGGCTCGAATGCTGATGGAGGCTGTTGCAGTAGATGTTTTGGTTGCTGTGTAGCACACAATGAGGTCACAGATGGTGGTACTATGATTGGTATTTTAGCTGCTGGAGTGCTATGCAATGTGGTCACAGATGTTGTCAGTACAGAGTTCATATAGGCTGGTGGTCCCAAGGAAGTGGTCTCATCAGGTAATGTATGTTGCTGCAAATGGTTTTTTGACTGCTGGAGCTGCATGGAGGGAGGTCACAGCTAGGGATACAATTTTATCTTCTCATTTTGGCATGTGAAAGTTTGTACGGTATGTGAGTACTGTGGGGACTAGTATGGATGAGATACGTCAGGGGCTCAGTGAAGCAGGTGTTTAGGTTTAATTGTGGGGAGTTTGGGGCCATTCACAGATGGGTAGAGTCATAACAACTGAGGTTGGGTTGGATTTTGGGATCTCAATGACTAATTAGTTAGGCAAGCCCCGAGGGCAGCAAGGGAGGCTTTTTGACCTTTTGCTTTTACTGGGAAGAAGGGTTTCGAATGAAGGAGTACAAGGATCTGTTAGTTCATTCATGGGGGTTAGTCTGATGGCATCAGGAATTTCAAACAGTAAGTAAAGTTTGAGGTGTTAGTGGCTTAGTGCCTACATGTGAGGGGACCTCTGGGTGTTAAGTTTCCTTAGGTGTTAGGTTTCATGTAGTGCATGGCAGTCTAGTTGCAGTAGGATAGGGCCTTGGCCTTGCCAATTTTGCTAAGTTAAGGGGGTGGGTATGTGGTATTTTTGTGGGTGGCATGTAGGTTTCGCACACGTGTTTGAAGTATGTGGGTACATATTCAGCTATCAAAATCAAAATCAGGAAAACAACTCTCAGCTAAAGGTGCCTCTCACCAAATAGAGGAGGTATAAGCAAAAGCAGTAGTAGTAGGACCAACCAAAATCAAAAAAAAATCACACAGTAAAAAAAGTCCCAACAAAAAACAAAATAAAAACAAATAACACTTTAATAATAAAAAATGCTTTAAGTAGTGCAAAAAGCGCTTCATCAGATACATTCAGAAAAATTTTTAGACTTAAATACAAAACATTTTCCAATAAATTCATAATTGAATTAATGAAATGTAAAGTAATCATTCTATCTTTCAATTAATGATTTTTACTTAAACTATCAGCCCTTCATCTTAAAGATGACAAAATGTAAAACATGTGTACAAACAAAAATGTGAAGCCTCACCATATACAACGAGGTCACATATCGCATTTTTAAAAACCATGCATATCATTCCCGCAGCAATATTGATGCAATCGGATGCCTATAAGCTTCAACAACGGAAGCTAGTATGTCAGCGGGTGTAAATTAAAAAGAGAAGTCACACAACTATCAAAAGATACACATTGGAAAATATAACTGGTTTGAAACAACTCCGACATATATTTAAAAATCAAACTTAAAACAAGGACAACCAAACAATCATTACCCAAATACACGACTCAGTGAAGATACATGAGGGTTTAATCAACCCTTAATCAATGGTAGCAGTAGAATCAATAAGACCATTAAGTTACATAGCAACGGTGCAATAAACAGACTATATCATAAACATACCTAACTCTACAAGCACAGAGCAGTGTAAAAACCCTCAGGTAGTCAAATATATAAAAGGATAAATACAAAGATGTCCGTTTGCAGAAAACGTACAAAGCACCACAAACACGGAGCAGTGCAAAACCCATTGGTAGTCAAAAATATAGAAGGGCAGATGCAAAGATGTTCGCTGCAGAAATACTTATTAGTAGAAAATCAAACCTAGTATACAATCCTGAAAGCCCCATCTCAATCCACTCTGGCCAACGTCATGTACCAGTATGAACACGACCAAGTAACCATATAGAACAAACAATCTTGTATATTATTAACACCAACTAGTACCAGAATATAAATACATATATACATATTCAGCTATATAGGTGACAGACGGGGAAAGCATGTTGGTTAATTGAGTTTGCAGCAGCCTGAATATTATAGGCTGTCTTTGTTACGTGGATAATAGATGGGGCTTTCTTAAGGATTTTCTATTGAACCAAGGAGTGTGGGGGTCAATTTGTAGGACTATTCTTCTCTTACAAAGGAGGGAAGGAAGTGACTGTGGAGCTATGTTGGAACAGGAATGGGGAATGGGTATGTTCTTCAGTTTGTATGATATTCTTTCCTTTGGGCTGATATGAGGTAGTATGTGATGTGCGATTTATAAATGTAGGTAGGGTTTGATGGAGCATTCCATGTATGCAAGTGTTTGGGGATAGGTACAAACTAAGTGTTCCAGTGGCTAGTCTGAAATTATAAGGATAAAGCATGGCATGGTTTTGGATCTCCTAGCAGATGTTGTTTAGGGTTTGTTTTGTTACTGGATGTGAAGGCGGTACATTGAAAGGAAAGTTTTAAAGGAGAAATCCAAGGGCAAGCAGTGGATTAAGGATGTTGTTGAGTTTTTGGTAGATGCATTGGGTTGTTCATAGGGATTTGCATAGGTTTACACATGTGGCAGGAGGATTTGGGTTGGGGCAAAACTTTTGGGGGGATTGGTTTGTGGCTTGTCTGTTAGAAAGGTAGGAAGATTGCAGGATTGATGTGAGTTTTGGAGTTGGTTTCAGTCTAGCAGGCATCATAGCTTAAACAGGAGAAGTTGTGGGGAATAGGGTCCATTTTTACTTGGTTAATATGACAGTGGTATGAGTTGCTGGTGGTGTTAGTTGAGGCATGTCAGGTTGGGTTAGAAGAATTAGATGATTGTTGCAGGAGTCTGGTGCAGCTTTTATAAGTAAAGTATATGGTAGAGGTGTTGCTAGCTTCATTAAATTATGTTGCAGCTGACGGTGGGTTAGGATATTGGTGGGACAAATTGTTGATTTATTTGGTTCAGGCTTGTGAACAAGGTGAGGCATTTCTGCTGGTTAAGAAGGATTTATTTGTGATTACTACAGTTGCATGGGTGATAGGGTTATGTTAATTTACTAAATCTTGGATGGTGGCTCATATGCTGGAAGGGTTAGGATAGGTTTGATGGTGTGAGGATTGGCAGACATTGCCTTTTCAAAATGTAAGTTGGTTGCAAGGGTTGGCTTTGGTAAATGGAGGGTCATTGGACTGCAGTTTGTGTGGTTGTTGCTTCATGGAAGTACTGAAGTCATTAACAGGGTGATTTTTGGTTGGCAAATGCTTTCTTGCCTTATAATAGTTAGTGGCTACGACGACCGGATTACTATGTAAATGATCCATTAGAAAAGGAAATCTCATTTTGGTCATTAGTATATCCATTTTGCAGAAAAAGGGTCTGCAGTTAGGCATGATGGCATGCCACTGACATTGTTTTGTTTCGGGTGACATTGGGCTTCTTAGAGTTCTGATGGTACATTAGGTAGGTAATGACCTGGGACTAATTGCAAAATTACTGTTGGTAACTAGGACAAATGAAGATTTGTTTAATTTACAGAGATTATACATGGGTATAGGGATTGCTTTGGCATGAAACAGAGATCAGCGGTTTAATTTTAGCCGCTTAGGTAACTGGGTGTTTGGGTATTTATATGGTAGGGCTTTGGAATTTTGAGAATGGGGATCCAGCTTTGGTACAATGAGGACAGTATGCACTGGAGAATGTTTGGCTTCCCCCTTTTTATATACAGTTATGGGTGATTTGAAGCTTGTTAGAACTTTTGGTAGGAAGGAGGGGGAACAGCCTGGTCATGCTGGTGGGCAGAGAGAAGGGGCAGGCTTGCCCTCTTCTGTTCCCCCTCTGGTGTTGAATGTCCATTTCAATGAGTTGGGAAAGGAAAGAGAGCAGTTGATTGCTGCTTGATAAGTAAAATAAGTGAGCGGAGGTAAGGATGCTGCTTATTTGGTTGGATGTTTAATTCAATAAGTGGCAAATGAAGTGAGTGATGGGATGCTGCTTAATAAGTAAAATAAACGAGCAGAGGTGAGGATGCTGCTTATTGGATCAGGGTGAGCAAGGCACGCTGCCCTAGTTAACAGTTACATGGATGTTTATGCTGTGATTAATATCAACTATAATATGTTCATGTTGTGATTAATAAATAATATTGGTTAAAGAAGTGATGTTTATGGAAGTTTAATAAAGGTTGTCAAATGTCATTCGGTGTGATGTGTGTTTATTGAAGGGGACCGGGACAAAAACTATTCTATCTGTAGTACAATGTATTTTTATTTATTGAGTTGCCAAGTTGAGTGCTGTTTTCAGTTGAGCTGTGTGGCCCAGGTTTTTGGAGTTTACATGTATAAAGTACATAATAAATGCAAAGAAATAAGCAATAATGTTACTGTTACCCCTTACCCCAAAAGATAGTCATCTTGTGTGTACCTCTGTGATGGTAGATATGGATGATAGTGAAAAGAATAAATGTCATAATATTTCATCTTGCTAATGCCATACACATAAAACATGCCTCCTCATCACTACTCCCAGAAGTTATCTACCTTTTTCCTATACCTCTAGCATTTAATGACCAGGAAAGTGAAAGGAATATGGCAATGGTAATGTATTTCAACTTGCTTCTCATATACTGCTACTAGTTATGCCATATAACGATTATTCAGAAATGATCTGGTCCCCTTGTATTTTCACACACTGCTTCCCTCGCAATCCCCTGCAAAAAGATGACCACCTTTTGTTCTGTAAAGGATGATGATAGCCAGGCTCAACACCGTCTTGGTAAGCTACATGCCATGCACATATGAGATATTTTGTTCGATGTAGCTACATGAAACCTCTAAATATTTACATTGTAAGATATATAAATGCTGATTTTAAAATGGAATGTTTGGCAAGAAAATTCAAGAATTCTGATGGTCCTTTGAGTTTGTGGAAGTAGCTCATTCTAAGGGTAATTATAATAGAAACAATCCCTGAAAATGTCATGAAAAATGCTGAAGTATTTTTGAGGATAAGAGCTCTTGTATAAAACTAGCAAAAATAGTAAAAAAACGATCTATATCAGTACACACATTATGAAATATTCATCAATTAAGGCGATTTTAAAAAGTGGTTCTGCACTGATTTTATTAAGTTTTATGATCACATTTTTAAGGCCATGGAATATGTTTTTGAGACTTAGCCAAGGCCTTTGAATCCCTTCCTTGCCATGTAATGTACCAAAGCCATATCATAGCTAATGTTAATATATTCCTGTTCAAATGGATTATATCATGTTCAACTGATAGATCCCATACAGGGCATAAGCACTGACTGTTCCTATCCATGTTGGAATTCTGTTATACTCGGTTTTTGGATTGACATTATTTAATGTAGTATTTGTGTCTATTCCTTGATCTATGACATGTTGAATAAACAAGTATAGAGGTGATTGATTCACTGCACAAAATAAATCTGATATTGAATATTTATATTCTTATATGAGACAAATTAATTACTGGGCACATAAGAATGGTATTCATTTTAGTTATGACAAATGTTACATAGTGTATTTTGGAAAAGCTGCAGGTCATTCTCATGTGTACCCACTAGAACGTCCACTAAAGGAGGTGGAATAACCTTCATCAATAACCTTTCCTTTGACACACATGCTTAACTGACAAGTAATAAAGCTGTGCATCAAATGGAATACATGTTTAAAACTTTAACACAAGAAATGAAATTTGTCTTCCATTGCTATAATAAAGCATATATTAGGCCAGTCTCAGAGTAGAATAACATATTTTATAGACACAATACCAGTCAGCTGAATCATCTTGAGAAACCACAAAGAAAATTTACCAAGAGGATTTTACTTCACAAAAATTATAGTTACAACAATATATAAAATATCTCAATTTTTTTGCTATTTGTTATTGTTACATCCATGGTAAATTAATATTTACCTACAAAGTCTTTCACAACTCTAGTTTACATGCTATCTTGAAATTATAACTGCAGTTTAACATGGCAACATTGGGGTATGAAGTTTGATTTAGTTACTATGAGGACACAATTGCATCACTCTTGCTTAACTCAAAAATTGTTTTTTTTATAGAATAAATTGACACTTCAAATTACAGACTGTAAGAACTTAAAATGCTTTTTAGAGTCAACTGGGTTCACAGGCTGTGCACAAAGTGTTAAATCAAGAAATACTGGAGTAAGTGTTACTAGATGGTCATACAGCTTTAACATTGGTACACAACTTATCAACTTATGAAAGACAGAACTTCAGCTAGTAATTGGAATAACAGCAGATACAGCAACCACCCTTTGTTCTTTACTTCTGAGTTGACTGGAGTACAATTTTGAGAAACTGCACAGGATGCCAGATGGGGTCTATATTAGTTTGCCAATTGTTATTTTCAATGACACATATTCACTGAAAATCACTTGAGCAATTCGTTGAAATCTCCATGGACACTGTCTAACCAGAAACAAATTCAAGCTCCTAGTGCCCTATTCTCTAGATAATTCAATTTTTCCATTTCTTTTTTTCATTATGAACCTACATCAAATTCTCTTGTATTTCCTTAGAGATTTTGTGTTTCTCTTTATTTTTCAAATGTGATACATAGAACCACCTCTGCTCTGTGTAGAGCTGCTATTTTTTTGGCTCAACAGGAATGTCATTAGGTCCCTTTTCAGTGTTAGCCTGTCTCTCAGTATACTTTACCTTCTCTTTCTTGTTCCATCTGTGCTACTTTCTCTCTAACTTAGGTGGAATTAACACCACTCTTTCATTGTCGTTTTCCAAGTTGCTTTCTTTGTACCTCAGGATGAATGAACACCATTTTCCTAATTACTTTCTCTTATCTACAGCCCTCTGAATGTGTCCTTCAGAATGCATTCATTTAGTTTTGTTCCTGTTTTATACACAGAGTTACCCTCACTTTCTTACTTACCGTTTCTTCTGTCACTTGCTTGCTTACTTACATATCACAGTGGACTCCTAGAGTGACCCTTTGGGCAGTCATAGCTATCCAGTGAGTATTCAAGGCAAAGGAGGGCAGAATTCTCTAGTTCTCTCTAAAGAAGGTACCTAAGTGCACATGTTATCTGCTATCCATTCCAGCAGTAATCTAGCACATGTAGAACACATAAACATACTTTACTATAGGCTGTCATTGAAGAGATTCACATACCCCTGTCTTTCTTACTAAGAGTGGGCATCTTGGAGTTGACAACTATTCATTACACTGTTATATTTATGTTATTTCACTGTATGGCAAGCATTGTGTACTTTATTATGACTTTTATCCTGTTACATCTTTTGTTACATTTTATTTGAATAAAACAAATTTAGCTATTTATTGACCTATGGTATTACTTCTTGACTGAGTGGCTGATTAACCGTGCTGCAATCTCTGTTCCTTTATGCATTCAACTTTGCTGCAGACTACAGAAAATATGCCTATCTACTGCAAGCTGTTTATACCCTCTACTGCATCATAAAAATGTAGGACCAAATGACTCAGAATGGGGGAAGTACTTAGCAGCTATTCAGCATACACTAAATACAAGCAGATGTTTATTAAAGAATTAAAGAATCCAAAGTAAAAACTACATTTTTAGAATCAAACATCATACTTTACATAAAGAAAGTATGATTTCTGCAAAATGGAATGGTGTGAAAAACACACTTGCACATGATGTTTAAATGCAGTATGGAATTTGCTGGACAATTAGACTCAAATCACTACAAGTACTCCAGCCTTCTGTCTGGTCTACTTCTCTGCTACACAGATCTCCAGTGCCTAGAAACACTGCTCTGGTGCCTCCTCTCTGTTTAGCAAGGGTGGCTTCTCTCTCATTTTCGTTCATGTTTTCTTTACTTTTACATAAATCTCCACGCAGACTTGCTGCTCTACTTCCTCAGTTTCCCCTTGCTCTCTCTCTCTCTGTTCTGGGCTTTCTTTAGACCATTCATTGCTGATATGTGATCAATTATTACTTCAGCCAGGTAATGCCTTCTTTAAGGACATTGACTGCTATACTCTAGTACTAGGTACACTCCAATTTAAAGTAATATTCTTTATCATTTTCACTGACTACTGCTACACACAAATTAATTAAAAAAGGTCTATTCATGTTTTATAAACTGAGCATGTCACATCACAACTACCCAAACATTTATATATTTTTATAGAAGTGTCTTATTGTAATATCTGTATACCTCTCTCTCTCTCTGTATATATCTGTATATATATATATATATATATATATATATATATATATATATACACACACACACAAATACATATATATAGATACAGATATAGACATGGATAGATAGATATGTATGTGTCATAATGCTATCTCTCTGTCAGAGCATTATGATCAACCGCTTATGTTAAATGAGAAGTTAAACCAGAATTTTGAGTCTTTACAATTGTATGTTCAACATAGTAATTATGAAAGTATGTATTTGACATTTCTTAAGGATGTCCAAGAGTTTGAAATGGATTGGCATGATTGTAAGATTAAAAAATACAACAGGGATTTGAAAGATTATCAGGATGATGCCATGTTTTCATGGAAGGCAGCTAAAGATGAAGTTTGACTTATGCAGAGACATGAGAAGAATTTTAGAGTGGAAAAGAGATGGCACTCTATTTTAAAGAAATCAACAGTTGTTGGCAATGCAGAATCCAGTGTTTCTGATTTTTCTTCTTTGAATTATTTAAATGCAGATACCAAAACTGACTTTGGTGAGAATGTGGAAGTTAATTCACCAATGAATAAAAGGTCTAGGTGCCCTTTAGACAAGGGGTTAGTGAACATAAAACAAACAATCAAGAAAACTTTCAGAAGCGTGATGAAAATGTGATTTCAAATGCGACTTATTGAAGAGGAAAATGAAAATCACTATCAGACTGTCTTCAGCTATGCTAGCTAACGACGAAACTGAAGTGCTCAGTAAAGGTTTGGGTTTTGTTCTGTTTTTTTTATCTCGCAGTATTCTACTATTATGGATGTTAAATGATTTTGCCATAATTTAAATTTAAAATATTATTATTACAGTCAAAGGTATGATATGGACAGTATGTCTGATGCCTCATTTAAGTTTTAAAAAAATCCGTATTTCAGCCGCCGTATCAGCCAGCAGTTAAAATGTTTGAGTAGCCTGTGATTTGAGAACTTCATGTAATCCAAATATTTTTTACAGACTACAATTACTTGGATAAAAAAGCAAAAAATGTCTTTAGATAATCAGGCAGACAATGAGAATGCTGTTGTAGTAAAAGCTGATAAAGGTGGTGCTATTATTCTGTGGGAATTTATTGACTATGATAAAGAGGTAAATAGACAGTTGAATGATGTTGTGCCTTATTACAAGTTGCTTATTGATCCTGGGTTGGACTTTATATCATTTGTTGATGGATTTTTGATTGAGGCAAAAAATAGGATGTCATATATGACAGACTGTTGCAACATTTTATTGTGGATGGCCCTAAACCACCGTTGTTTTATATTTTACCTAAGATACACAAATCTAGTATGACTCCACCTAGGTGACCTATTCTCTCAGGACGGAGCTTATTTGGAGAGCCAACTAAAACCATTCTTGTAACAAAAGCAACGGAGATGTCCGTTGCTTATTTTAAAGCTGTCTCACTATGTTAAACCCATTTAACATAGTGAAACAGTAAAAAGCAATGGAGATCTTGCTTTCTCCATTGCTTTTTTTTTTTTAAACCTGTCTCGCTATGTTAAATGTTAAATGGGTTTAACATAGTGAGACAGCTTTAAAATAAGCAACAGAGATCTCCGTTGCTTTTTTTAAACCTGTGTCGCTATGTTAAACTCTTTTAGCATAGCGAGACAGTGTTTTAAAAGAGACTTATACTAATGGATTTACAACGTGCACGCTGGCCAATCAGCATGCACGTTTTGGAATATTAATGGGGGGTCATGGTATAATGGGGGATTTTAACTACCCCACCATTAACTGGGAAAACTACTCATGTACCAACTGTTTTGCTCAATGTTTTCTGGAATTCATAAATTCCAACAACTTGGATCAACTTATCCACACCCCCAGCAGGGGCAGCAATATCCTAGACCTGGTCATTACCAACATGGGTGACTGGTGTTCCACACCAGAAGTCAATTCCTCGTTGTTAAGATCCAACCACAAGCTAATCAGCCTTGACATCCACATCCCGGCCCCACCCCCCATTAGGGAAACCACCATAAAAAATTTCTCCAAAGCCAATTTCCCGCTTCTTAAGGCAGAAGTGGCAAACTTCATGACACCCATGCAGATGGACAATAGAGGTACGACTGCTGAATCCTACACAAATGCACTTTATAAGCACTTACACGAGTACATGGATCATGCTATCCCTAACAGAACCAAGATGCTATCCTCCAAAAAAAGGAAGCCAATCTGGTGGTCCCCTGCCATAAGCAAACTCTACAACAGAAGAAAGAAACTGTTGCAAAAAAGAGTAAAATCCCATGACTGGAAGAACTCCCTGGTCAGCCTCAGTAAGAAGCTGAGATCCCTCATAAAATCCTCCAAAGCTAGTTATGAAAACAAAATCGCCACTGCTTCTAAAGACAACCACAAAGCATTCTATAGCTATGTCAAGAATCTCAGTGGCAACACTCAGATCTGCTCTGAGTTACAGCACAATGGCACTAAATATACAGAACCAACTGATATTGTCAACATCCTGGCAGATAGGTTCAGTGCTAACTTTACCCCTCCCTCACCTCTTAAAGGGCCCATCTCTATACCGGAAGAATGCAAAGTTCCTGTAATCACAGCTGCACAGGTAAAAAACACACTCTCTAAAGCCAAGAACACAGCATCCATGGGACCTGACAACATCCCCGGCTGCATTCTACATGAACTACAGAATGAACACACTCTCCAAAGCCAAGAACACAGCATCCATGGGACCTGACAACATCCCCGGCTGCATTCTACATGAACTACAGAATGAACTGGCACCCCACCTAAGCATCATGTTCAATCATAGCCTCACCTCAGGCTTTGTGCCCACTGAGTGGTGCACAGTGACGGTTATCCCACTCCACAAAGGGGGAGCCACCACGGGCCCCGGGAACTACTGCCCTATTAGTCTAACGAGCCTGGTCTGCAAGGCCATGGAACGTATCATCATGGAACTTATAAACAAAGACATTGGTAATCTTCAAACTCTGGACCCCACCCAGTTCGGGTTTGTAAAAGGCAGATCATGTCTCCTAAACCTGATTGACTTCTTTGAAGCAGTCACCAAAGCCATAGGCAAGCATAAGGTGGTTCACACAGCGTATCTAGATCTCGCCAAGGCTTTTGACACCATCCCTCCACTCTGGAATTATAGATAAACTCACTAAGCTAGGTATAAATCCCTATGTCACAAGATGGGTTGCCAACTGGCTCACTGACAGAACCCACACTGTAAAAGTAGCAGACTCCAAATCCGACTTCAGTCCAGTGATAAGTGGAGTACCACGCGGTTCAGTCCTGGGTCCTCTCCTGTTTGGTATCTACTTTTCTGAAGTGCAGGCTAACACAGAAGGTCTTTGGCTAATGAAGTTCGCAGATGACTGCAAATTAGGAGCCATAATTGAAACTCCTAACAATGTGGACATCCTACAAAAGGGCCTCACTGAGACAGATGCCTGGTGTCAGAGGCATGTCCTCAAGCTCCAAGCCAAAAAGTGCATTGTCATTCCCTTTGGTAAAAACTCTGTACTCATGAGCTACCACATAGGTGGTAGTCTACTTAACACCGGAAGTGTGATAAGAGACCTTGGGACACAAATGGACAGTAGTCTCTCCTTTGATAATCACATCACCACAGTAGTCAGGAAATCCTTCTACATGGCACACCTCATCACAAAAGGTTTCTCATCCAGGAAAAAAAAGGTCATTGTTCCCCTCTACTCGTCACTCATTAGACACATTATAGAGTACAATGCCCCATTCTCTATGTACCTCACAAGACATCTACAACAACTGGAAAGGCCACAGAAATACCTCACAAAGAGGATTACCGGCCTCAAACAGATGCTCTACGCAGACCATCTCAAAAAACTCCAGCTTTACTCAGTCGCATATCGCTTACTCAGAGGTGATCTCTGCCTAACATACAAAGCTATGTCAAACCCAGAGCTGTTGGACATGCTTCACTTAAACAAATCCCAATCCCCTCTGAGCTACACGCTCTGGGGACCTAAACCTTCTCACCACAATAAACAGGACATGCTGGAGGGATAGATTCCTGTCCCAGAGACTTCCCATACTCTGGAACAAACTACCTATCTATATCAAACAAAGCTCCTCGTTAGCACTCTTCAAGAAAAATTTTGATGATAGGATGGGAAATAGGAAATTCTCCCTGGGGATCACCTCTGTGGCTCTGCTCGACAAGGGCACAGGAAAATAATTTTCTTGGGTGGCGAAAGTCAGGGTACCTTTTTGGCTAGGTTTGTATAGGCCCTAGGGCCGATAGCCTAGTACCTACCTATGAACATATGAACATTTTATTTTCATTGGCATCGACGTAGTACTAGGTGAAGGGTTTCCTAGTTTATCCAAACATAAAATTTTAGATCAGAAAGAAAGATTGTGGATTTTTAAGCTAAACACTATGTACGTACCAGGTCATAATGAAAATCGGTAAAGTATGTATAACTAAAGGCATAAATTTATTTTCTTGGTGGCAATTTCAGTGCATTATAATTAATTGATGTTCCCATATTGGTGATTTAAATTATATATTTAAATGCAAGTTAGTAATTTGATACTTCTACTATGACAAAAGTATGGCTCAGAAAGTTGTCTTAGTGGAATAAGATTTTTTTGTCATGTGTTTATAAATGTCTATAAGACGGTGATATTTATATACTTACATACCTACATACTTGCATACATACATACATACATACATATATACAATCATTCCTATATATATGTTTATGTATAAAAGTTCTTTATGCATGTTTTTATGCATGTGTATATATGAAGTCCAAAATCGTTACTATTAATTTAAAAACTACAGAGTTATAATCTTGTGAGCTGTTTGTGCCTGTATTACACTGATAACGCCAGAGGGTGAAACCAGTCTGTGATTGTTTGATCTTAGCCAGACTTTTTTTTATATTTTTTCCATTTGGATTTAATAATTTCCTTCAAGTGAATGTTTTGGAGTTTAGAGTGGTGGTTTTCTGCTGGTAGAGTGTGTGTGTGTGTATGTGTGTGTGTGTGTGTGTGTGTGTGTATATATATGTGTGTGTATATATATATATATATATATATATATATATATATAGATAGATAGATATATGAGTCTAGGACTTATGCACGAAGGTACACTTAACCAAATGGCAAAATAGTGTGCATACAGCACCGAAACAGCACTGAAATTATCATTACACGAAAATGCAGTTTGCCGACAAACAAATCACCAAAAACAAGTATGACGGATAAGTGCAGTAACACTCAAGTGCTCCAAACTCATAGAAGCATAACTGGAATGAAACCAACTAATAGTCAACCAATAAAAATAAACTAAAGAGTCCCATTTGTCATAACCGCATGTTCAAATAATATTGTCACCCGATATTCAAATTATACCTGCAGCTAGTTCACAATATTGCCAACATTCAAATCATATTCTCATCAAATTTGCAATAGCCTTTACATATTGCACATTACTATACTCTGCTTTGTGTTCAAATATAGTCTGGAACATCTGCTGATGATGAATCAGTGCTTTCTATTTTGGAGAAGGAGGGCAAGCAGCAGACATACGGCAACAACTCTCATCTACCCTATTCTGTTCCCGGATGATTGCCAGAATAATGTGATACAAATCACACATATGTTTCCCAGCTATACACCACAGCCTTCTGTGCCATGCTTCCACAGCATTTTGTGTTCTTGGCAGATTTAATTCATTTAGCACAGAAATGTTCCAAAAGGTAATAGGGAATAGTGGAGGAAACCGAATACAGGATGTTGATCTGGTATCAAACGATCTGGGTTTACCGAGAAGAAACAACTCTGTGAAGTACTTCAGTAAAGGTTTTCCATCTGCTGGGAATGTATGATTCAGTAACCTGAATGTATGCAGTACGTCCTTCTCCTTCACAAATGCCAATGCAGCCAACTGTTTTACACACTGCTGGAAATGTATATTGCCGTTATACAGAGACGCTAGACCTAAAGATTGTACCTTGCGCCAAATATTCCTGCCAAATTGGAAGAAGCAGCCCTTGCAAACAACATCAGTAATGTCCACCTTCAATCTAGCAGCGTTGTAGCACCAAGACACTCTGGATATAAAAAACAGTATGAATTTATTGAAATACAAAAAAAAAAAACGCACGCCAACAATGTAACATATTGCTTCCTTCAAGTTTTTTACATACATCTTTCATATATATAATATACACAAACAAAAACTTGTTTCATTGGTCAAAAATACTGAATAATTAATTAAAAGACCTAAATAATGTGTTCTATTGTTTGCCTACTATAAACATAATTTAAGTATATTGTTCACAGTACATTAAACATTACTAAATGTGGTTGACAAACTGATGGGAAACTCAAATCTGCTGGGACCTAAAGTTTTTTAACATGGGTTTAGGAATAGAGTTCATCATTCAGGGGTGGTCTACAAGCATCTCCTACTCTATAAATACATCACTCCTTCACCATAGTCCCCATACCGCCTATATGACAACAAATAACTTTTAAAACGGATCCTTCTTCTTAATGGATCTTGTGTGTTCAGCAATCTGTCACGTAATCTCCTGATAGTTTTTTACTTACATAATCTCACATGATGTGCAGGTTGCCAGAGATAGACTACATTCTTGTCAACAACTTACTGCCCAGGACATCCCAATTGTATATCTGCAGCTTTCAAAATGTTGGACAATTCAGGTGACCTGTGTTTTGTACTGCATTACACATCTTAGATCACACTTCTCTCCCACAGCTGGGTTATCAAATAGGACACAGCAGATGACAGTCTTGATCTCACTTCCTGGTTCACAACAGTACATCCGGGGGGGATAAACAGGGAGGGGAGATACTGAAATTTATTGAATGCTAATGTTGGGGCAGTTCACAATTCTTTACGATTTAGATTAGTCATGACTTTTGTTGTGACAGAATGTTTTCTTATGTTGTTATGTTGTTGGAGTACAATGAATGAATGAATGTTTTGGATGGACATGGGGATGGGACAGGATGGGACATCTGAGATGTGATGATGAGAAATTATTTAGAAAAAATGTGGGTACCCCTGTTGAAAATGTTAATGACATAGTTAATGACATGATGACATCAATTGTTGATAATCATCAAAGAAATTTTAAGAAAAAATATATTTATACTATCTCTTATACAGATCTGATGAATTGTGAAGCATTTTTTGAATTGTTGTTTTGTAACCTATGTTTTGTACCTATAGCTCACTGTTGGAAGTGAAAATGTTTGAAAAGGCAAAATGCACCTTAAAGATGTTTTGCTAATAAAAGAAGGCCAGTTTGGGAATTAAACACACACCTGAACACAACACACAAGCATTTTTTAAAAGAAAAGTACATTAATTCCCCTTTTAACTCTGAAATAGTGAGTTTTGAAAAGTTGAAATTGAAAAAAAAAAGAAAAAAAATCAGTAATGTTCATTATTATGTGAATAATTTAACACAAGAGAGAGAGAACTGCTGGATAGTGAAAAATCTGGACTGTATAGATTCATGAAGAAGAAGTATAGAGGGGGGGATGGATGAAGAGGGGTGATGATGACATTGATTATTTTCTGCAATCTTTGATTAGTGATGAACTATATGACTGTGTTTCAACTTGCACGTCAGAAGAGCGATATTATAAATAGCAGTGTATGCTGACTGATGCATTGTATCAGGATATTATGCAATAATTCAATACAATTATATGATTGTAGAGCTGACTATTTCAACCCGTTTGGTATTCCAGTGTATTCTAAAAGGTTCAGGAAAAGGGGTCAGTTACAGTTTGTTTTCCACACGGGATCAGGGGCGGAAGCCCTTGCAGCAAACCCTTGTGTAGCTTTTATATGTGTCAGTACAGCATACAGTATCATTAGCTCAACACATCATTAGGGATTCATGGCACTGCCTTGACACACTGAATTTGGTTTTGGCTTTCTTACAATTGATGTTTGAGTTTCTTGATTTTGTGCATGAGCAGGTTTGAATGAGCAAGGATTGGAAATGTTTTGTTTATTTATGATTGAAAGGAGAGTGGTTTGGTTTGATTGAAAAAATTTTTTTTTTTTTTTTGAATGGAGCTTGGAGCTTGTTTTGAGAAAATTTATTTTGAGGGTATCTGAGGGTGTGTTTGTGCCCTGTGCCATGTGTTGTGCAGTGTTGATGAGTTGAGTTTTCATTAGTGTTGTTGATTTGATGTTTAGAAACATGATATTTTTTTATAATATATAATATTGTAATTATGATTATTGGAATTTATTATAATTTTCATTTTTATGAAATTTTGATTTTAATCATTTGTAAATTTTGTTAATTTTCTAAATTTGAACAACTGGATTTTGGAAATTCACTTTCAGATTTTAGAGGAGTTAAGAAAAAATTCTAGATTTAATGATTGTTAAGAACAATGGAGGATTCGGAGTAAAATCTACAGAAAGTAGGATTACTACACCTCATTATTACACTATAACACAGGCACACCCCCTATGAGAGTAGAAAGGAAAAAACTGAGGACAAATGAGGGTGGATAATGACGAGTACATTTAAAGTGAGAATTACATTTAAAGGAGTTATTTAGGATTTGAGGGGATATTTTTATCCTGAGGTATTTTCATAAATTAGGAAAAGCATCAAGAAGAAGAAGGATAGGAAAGAAATGGTATGTGGTTTCCTATTTGATGAGGAATTAGAGATTAATTAAGAGAAGAGAAAAACAAAGCATGGTAATCAGTATGATATGAGATGTAGATTACATTTTGAAAGCTGCAATTGCATTGTTGTTTGGTGAGGAGAAGGAGCATGGTAGTGAGTTGGGCCGGTGTGATTGTAGAATATACTAGGAGCTGGGCGGTGATTGTGTATAGTAAGAAAAAGACATAATATAATATAAACAAGAAAAAGTGGAATGTGGTATAAAGGTCTGTTGCAGAAAGGTGTGGTGTGAAGTGTAGGTGGACACACAAGTATGTAGTTGAATGATATTATGTGGTTTTTGTCAGACAAAATATAGTTGTTGTGTGGCAACCTGTGGCATGGTGACAAATGTTGCCACATGTGATTAAAACAGTGAGGTCATGTGGTAGTTTATTTGCATCACAACAAGAAGACAGGACAAGAAGGATCCGCTTTAACATTAGGTAAAACATTTTATTTTGCATAAAAGTTTTTTTATTTTTTTAGATAATTTTTTTTTTTTGGATTATATGTATGGGGATTATGGCATGATGTATGGATAAGAGAGGGAGGTATTAGAGTTAAAGGCTAGGTAAGGGCAGAATAATTTGGAGACCACCTGGCCTTTATGACCTGAATTTCCCTTAAACTTAAAAACCACCCTTAAACCCAGGTCCCAGAGTTTTTGAAGTTTCCATCAGATTTTTTAGTAATTTTTTTAAAAATTTTTTTTAAACAGGAATTTTGTAATTTTGATTTTTGCTTTTTAGATGTTTTTGAGAAATGGTATTTTGTTAATTAATTAATAAATATAGAGAACATATTATGATATTTGATATACTTATTACATATTTTAGTATTTATGTTATAGTAGGTAAACAATGAAGTACTCATTAGGTCTTTTCATTATTCAATTGTATTCAGTACTTTTGAGGTTTTTTTTTATGTGTACAGTATATATGAAATATATAAAACATTAACAATGTGACTTGAAGAAGAAATATTGTTGGCGAAAAGCGTTTAAGCCATTTTTGTGGTTTTCCAAATATTTTTTATAATTTCATAGTACTTTTTATATTTTGTTATAAATTGGTGATTGAAAATGTATTGAGTGTGAAGGTGGCCCTCTTTATTGGTCTGGCCCTCTGGGTGGTTTTCTGTTGCCTATAACATCAGTAATGTTCCTATTTACACTATGAATTGCTGCAACCTTAAAATCGCATAACGCGTATTACACCAAACTCACTTAAAAACTCAAAGACACATTTCCATATAAAGTTGTATGAGCGGAATGACTTTTTGCTCATGAAACAATATATTAGCAGCACAGTCTTACTGTACACACCATACTTACATCATGGATTGTGTATAGCTGCCTATATTCTGCACCTCTAGTGAAATAGGTGCTATCCATCAACCACATATCTGCTACGCTCTACCTCTCAACTGTCCCTGATTTTGACTCAAATTTTAGCTCTGTCCCTCTTAATCCCTCCTAAAACTAGTGACTTTTGGAGGAAAGGTGGTGAATTACACTTAATGAGTAATGACAATAATTAAGAGTTATAGACTTCTTTTACTTCAGAAAATGTGTATTAATTCATATGCTCTGATTCTGTCAATGTTTCAAGTTAATAGCACTAATATTTTAAAAGTGTCCCTGATTGTCCCTGATTTTTTCTTGAATTGTCCCCGATTCTGTTGAAATTTTCCCCGATTGGTTGAGGTGGCTCAAGTATTTGACATCCTGTCTAGTAGTTAACACTAGCATACTGTTGACACTCAACATCCTTTTACAGAACACACTACCCTTTAATGGGAAGTCTTCTGGGTCGATATTATGCAGAGACACGTTTGGATTTAAGCCCGAACCTCTGCTCTTTGACCACACTCATTTCACACTTTGTAGTAGTGAACTTCTTTTTGGCAGGAATGGGGCAAAATCTAATGATGTGGATGCTATAGCATCATCTACCACTACACAAGGTGAATTCCTGGACATAGCTGCCCTGTGTTTGAGATCATAGGTTCATAGGTTGGTACTGGGCTATCTGCCCGAAGGCATATATTAGCCCAGCCACGTTGTCTATATTCACCACCCCTTTAGTAGTTCCCTAGACCCTTGTACTAGCAGCTAGTACCCTTGGCCCCTATCTAGTAGTGCTGTTGGTGTGATCCCCGGTGTGAACTTTCTGTTACCCATCCACTCATCAAGGTTCCTCTTGAAGAGTGATAGTGAGGGACTCTGTCTTATGTAGATCGGGACCCTGTTCCATAGTAAGGGAAGTCTCTGCGAAGGGAATCTATCCCTCCAGCATGTTCTATTCATTGTTGTGTTGAGGTTTATAACCCTAGAGCCTGTAGCTCAAGTAGATTTGGTTTTGCTAAGATGGAGCATGTTCATCAATTCTGGGTTGGACATGGCTCTGTACGTTAGACAGAGATCGCCTCTGAGAAAGCGGTATGCAACAGAGAACAGTCTTAGCTTTTTCAATTGTGCTGCATAGGGCAACTGTTTGAGGCCAGTAATCCTCTTGGTTAGGTCCCTCTCTGGTCTCTCCAGCTGCTGGAGATGTTTAGCCAGGTACATTCCAATTGGTGCATTGTACTCAATAATGGGTCTGATGAGGGAAGAGGAGCGGGGCACCATTACATCCTTAGATCTTGATGCGAACCCTTTTGTGATCAGATGGGTCACATAGAAGGATTTTCTAACCACTTTGGCAATATGGTTATCAAAGGAAAGCTGACTATCTACTTGGGTCCCTAGATCCCTTATTTCTTCTTCAGATTTCAGGGGATTACCTCCTATGTTGTAGTTTGCAGGTACACTGTTTTTTCCAAAGGGGATTACTACGCATTTTTTTGCATTTAGCTTGAGACCATGGCTTTGACACCATGCATCAGTCTCATTTAGGCCCCTCTGGAGGATCTCCATGTCGGCCGAAGACTCTATTATAGCACCCAGTTTGCAGTCATCTGTAAACGTAGTCAGCCACAGCACTTCCGTGCTTGCCTGTACTTCTGAGAAGTATATGCCAAACAGGAGGGGCCCCAGGACAGAGCCCTGAGGCACACCACTCGTTACTGGTCTGGTTTCAGACATAGATCCCGCTACTCTTACTTTATGGGATCTGAAAGCCAGTTTGTGATCCATCTTGTGACGTAAGGGTTTATGCCCAGGCTGGTGATCTTATCAATAATACCTGAATGGGGAATGGTGTCAAATGCTTTAGCAAGGTCAAAGTAAGCTGTGTGTACCTCCTTTCCCTTATCTATAGCCTGAGTAACTGTTTCAAAGAAATCCACCAGGTTCAGGAGGCATGATCTGCCCTTGATGAAGCCGAACTGTGTGGGGTCCAGCGACTGGAGGTTCCCAATCTCTCCATTTATGAGTTCCATAATGATTCGCTGCATAGCCTTACAGATCAGACTGGTCAGGCTTATTGGTCGGTAGTTTTATATTTTTCCACCTCCTCAGGCTCACCTGAGTGAAAGTGCTCCACTGATTTGACCAATTCTTCCCCTGAGGTTACAGATATTGTTATGGCTCTGCCTTTATATTTTTGGGTGACTTTGTACTTAAAATTCCAGTATTTTTTGATTTTTGTCTGTTTCTCCAACTGGTACACATAGCCGTCCATAAATAACACCTCTCCTCCACATTGCGACCTTCCTGTTTTATACACTTGGCGTAAAACACCTGGCGCTAGTCTACAAATATCTGCCATAGTTTTTTCTCAGCACGTTAGTACACGTTCTGAACATTGTAAGGGTTGTTTAAAGGGAAAATCAGCATTTTTCATTGATTCACTACTTTTGGTAATTAAGCATGCTATACTTTAAGCATTCGTGTAAACACACTCTCGGTATATTATGAGCACTATTTTGCCATTCAGTTAAGTGCACCTTCATGCATTAGTCCTAGACCCATATATATATATATATATATATATATATATATATATATATATATATATATATATGTATACGGGGAGAGGGAAAGAGAGAGACTGAGATTTAGATTCACATATAGTGATAGATATATAGGTTAAGATACATATATTGATGACATAGACTTATATACACACACAAACGCACACACATGTTTATATACATATATATATATATATATATATATATATATATATATATATATATATATATATACATAAATATACACAGACACACATATCTTACCTTACCAAAAATAATGCATGGAATAATATCACATACCAGGTGCATGGAAAACGCATATTTCATATAAAATAAACAATAAAATAGCACTTGATTGAAATAAAAATCAGGCTTGCATTCCCTTTGTGCAGTTGAAAAGAGAAAAAACTGGTTTTGCTTATACATGCTTTGTTCGTATTTTAAAAAAACAAAACAATCACTTCCTCTTATACATTACACTACAGACCACGTGATAAATACCACCAATAGCATGTAAAATGTTTAGAAAAAAACACAAACAGTATAGCATAAAAAGAAGTATTGCCATGCAGTCTTCCATTCAAATACCATCCAAGCCTGGTATTGCCTTCGCTATGAAAGCAAGCAAGATCGGTGTCATTCAATACAATATGACCAATCTTTCTTTGTATTCTGTACACACATTATAGATGTTCATTGAGAGCAGTACCTAAATAATTGTGCAGTCTGTTCCTTTTATATGACACCATGAGTCATGCAATAAATATATACCAGTAGCATGCAAAACAATTTTTATGAAACACCCAAGCAATGTGGCATGAAAACAAATATCAGATAGTTTTCCATCCAAATGCTAACCAAGCCCAACCTTGCTTAGCTTTCAAAATGCAAACAAGTTCAGGTTAATGAAGACATAAAACTTTATGTTCTTCTCTTCTTTATGCAAATTAAAGATGTTCATTGAAACCAGTTGAATGCAGTGCACTAGTGTTAAGCATCCAAAACTTTTCTATTGAATCTAAAAAAGCTTTTACAGCATGCTCATCTGCATCATACATTTTATTTGATCCGTTATGAATAAAAACTTAGCTTTTTGGTGAACCTTTTCATGCTTAAAGAATTCACTGCTGTCCTTGGAACATTTGATATCACTTTAAAAAGGGCAGTCAAATGTTCTTTAAACATTTTAGAGGAAGAACCAGCTCCTGATCCAGAGTCTGAATCGTTTGAATGTTTAAATATAGATTTAGTCTGCTGTATTTTTCTTTTCTCCTCACATTTAGGGTAGGCTCTACTTATATATATTACCTTCCTGGAAATGTACAGATTTGTTTGTTCTTTTTTCTTTCTTTCATGGAAAAACCCTGCACTGTTTGTAATCCACTAAATTCACATTAATATTTCTTTAATTTTTTAACTTTATATTCCTCGTTCAGTCTAGCTACTTTCCATAAATATTGTTGTAATAAGGCAGCATGTTTTACATTACAGGAAAATGTCTCTGAAATTCCTCTTTTTTTTCCATTTCTACATTTAAGATAGCTAAATATATCTCATAAAACTGCTGTAAAACAATAAATTAATCTGAAGCTGATGTTTGAATGTGTTTCCACTGTTGCAATTGCAGACCATCAGGAGAGCTAATCGGTGGTGCAAGGGTAATTTGAAAGCCCCTTGGAATAATATCAGATTTGGAATAAGCTAATAAGTACATGAGGGCAAAAGCTTCAGTGAAACCATAGTTAAATCCTTAAATACTGATTCAATAGTCAACACTGATTGTGTTCCATTTGAAATGGTCCCCATGCAGAACCACATCCTGTTTTAGCCATTCCTTCTTGAGTAAAACTATCCATATTCCCCATATCCATGGATAGGGAAGCCACCAACTGCTGCAAGAAAAAAATAATCTACCCATCTTCTCAATCACTTTTCTAACCTCAGTCTCTCCTTAGATACCCTTTCATGGTTCAAAAGTTATCATTCTGACAGATCCCAAGCTGTGAAATGGCAAACTGGTACTTCAACCTTCCTACCTACACCTACCGGAGTCCCCCAGGGATCTATACTTGGACCTATGCTCTTTAACATATTCATCAATCATTTTCCCACTGCAATTCCAAACGCTCAAATAGTTCTATATGCTGACAACTCCACGTTAGTCTTCCCTACCCTTAGCCTTCCTGAGATCCAGACTAAAACCCAATTGACCTTCACAACTACAGAGAACTGGATGCTTCAAAATCATCTCTCCCTTAATGCCAATAAATCTAAAATCCTTCTTTTCTCCTCCACAAAAGCCCATCCTCTTGACAAGCAATCATTCAAGATCACGAGCCATACTCACTCCCCTATAGAAGTTGTTCCTTCTGCCAAACTTCTTGGCATTACCATTGATGAACATCTGAAATTCGATACACATATTCAACGGAATATCAAAAAAACCCATCAGAAACTCGGTACGCTATATAGAAACGCTCACTTTCTCTCCCCTGCTACAAGGCAAACCCTCGGCTCCTCCTACCTACTACCTTCCCTATTGTATGGTGCTCCACTTCTAGCTAACCTCTCAGCCTCCATCTCCTCAAAATTAGAAAGCTGCTACAGCAAAATCACCAAATTTTCTACTAAATGTACTCACTACACCCACCATTGCACCTCTCTCCACAGTCTAAAGTGGCTTGAGCTTCCTAATTATTTAGACTACCTTCAACTTACTACAGCCCACAAACTAATCTTTAAACCTACTGTATGCCCTTCTCTAACTAATATCTTGTCTTTCTACACACCACTCAGACCCCTAAGATCAGCCCAACAAAATCTACATTCTGTTCATAAACCTAAACGACCCCCTGGCCAATTTCTCCTTTCCTACTCACTGTCCAAAAAATGGAACTCTCTCCCACACCTACTTAGAATCACTACAAACTCTGAACACTTTAAATTCCTAGTCTACTCCCACCTCTCCCAAAACTGGAAATGTAATTGTACCCTTCCAACCTAAATCCCTCTTATGTCTCCTAGACATGTTTTCCTTCAAACGCCTCTACTTTCTGCTATTTCTACAGCTCCCCCCTCTACTTCAACTGTATATTGAATTTTTCTCCCCAGTGTACTTACTATTTAAATACTGTACACAGGCTCCCATCTCTACTCCGTGCAAATGGCTCTACATGCAATTTCACTCTCTGAATTTGATTGTAAAAATTATACTATTCACATATTTCATATGTGTGTGTTCTTTTGCATTATTCTATGAATAATTTGTACAAATGTATGATTCTATGCTTGCTTGTTTTAATTTCTGTAATTGTTTTTATTGTTACTTGTTTTTATTTCTTAATTGTTTTTATTATGGAGCTTTTCTCCCGGGCCTCCACTGAAAATGGGCCTTTTGGGCCCAGTGGACCTTCCCGGTTATTCAAACTGGAAATAAAATAAAATAAAATAAATAAATACTTTGAAGCAATATTCTGCTTATTTTCAAACTCAAGACTGAAAAAAACAACCAAATCAATTATTTTCCATGAAAGCACATATGAACACCTGTCCAAAAA